>NC_056601.1:33899338-34199338 GCF_018340385.1 Cyprinus carpio | reverse complement strand
CTTTAAAAAGCACCTTAATGGATTGGCCTGCCTGCCGCTGGTTTGCTTTTATAGCACATGCAGTAAATGCATTGACTGTCTTCATGCATTTCGCTACTGCAATCTGTTTGCATATTCAAACTGTCACATCTGGCTGAGCTAAATTGTTGTAAAACACCAAATTTTGTTATGCATCATCCAAACTAGGCCTAAAAGTGCCTCCTCTGTAGCTATTCTTTCATGCACAATTATGAACATGCTTCATGCATGCAAAGACACAACTGTGCAAGCGAGTTCTGAGAAGCTGGAAGGGTCGTAATCAGATGCCAGCGCTTGCCTGCTGATGAGGACAGGTGAGTGTTATAATCGCTCCTGCGCTGATGGCACTTAGCTTTAGATAACGAATGGAGTTTGAGCAGACACACACACACACACACACACACACACACACACACACACACACACACACACAGACACACACACACACGCACACTCTTCAGTCTCTTATAACACATGCATGTTACATCATTACATCATTCATGCAATTATCAAGGCTACAGGATGCATTCTTCTCTGCAACAGCTCCAAGTATGAACCCGTCACTACAGGTAAAAGTGACCTACCCCTGTCCTGTGAGCCGATGGAAAGCAAAGTGTCCACGTTTGGGATGGCTGCGGGAATCTTTGGTTCGCTTTGGGCTGAAGTCGTACCTACCATCCAAAACCCTCTCAACGCTACCACGGCAACAGCCAGAGGATTATGGGACCGTACCATTCTGCTGTCAAAGGGGATTAGAGTGCACACAACATGGCCCCTTTCTTTCTGTGTGTGTGTGTCGCAAATGACCAGATTACCCTGTACCGCCATTCTCATCCAGGCTTTACAGAGACGGCGAGGACAGCTGAGATTTAAACTTCAAATGGTCAGTAAAGTGAGTGCAACATAGACTAGCTGTCAAAAGTTTGGCCATTTCACTAACTAACCTCAAGCATTTAGGTAGAAGCCTTTTGCACACATACAGTATGCACACAACATAAATACTGATGAGAAAGACTGATGCAATCAACCTGATTAAGACTTACAGGAATAGTTCACCCAAAAATGAAACTTTGTTGAAGATTTACTCACCCTCAGGCCATCCAAGATGTAGATGAGTTTCTTTCTTAATCAGATTCTGAGAAATGTAGCATTGCATCAGTTGCTCAGCAGTAGATGCTCTGCAGTGAATGGGTGCCGTCAGAATGAGAGACCAAACAGCTGATAAAAACATCACAATAATCCAAGTATGTTTTTAGAAAACAAATCCATCAGTAAGACTTATTCACTTTAAATCATTGCTTCTGGCCAAAATATGAGTCTATATCTCCTGTTGTCTCTCACATCAAAATCCTGACATATATTTGTTTAGAGCTGTTTTGGCTTGTAAACAGTGCTTGATCTGTGCAGATCTCTCTCCTGATTCAGACCAGACCATTTTTTTATGGATTATGGACTCATATTTTAGCCGAAGGCAGCTTTCTGAAAACATCTTAATGATGGATTTGTTTCATCTTTTGTCTTCTCCAGATGTTAACTGATGAACTAGAGTGCTGTGGATTATTGTGATGTTTTTATCAGCTGTTTGGACTCTCATTCTGACGGCACCCATTCACTGCAAAGCATCTATTGCTGAGACACTGATGCAATGCTACATTTCTCCAAATCTGATCTGATCTCGGATGGCCTGAGGGTAAGCACATTTTCTATTCCTTTACAGCTGATAATTTTTGCAACACTGGAAAAACCAAAACTGGATAAACAGTCATAAATTTTGCTAATGAAACATGTCTACTGCACCTGCTCCACCCCCGACTGCCATAAACAGATGTCAGTCCTAGCCCAAACTCACATCACTGGTTGAGTAAGTGTTGAGTATTAAATTGGTATATGGGAAAGCATTTTCACACACACACACACACACACACACACACACACACACACACACACACACACACACACACACACACACAGGTTTCAGTATACAGAGTTGCTCATTAGCTAGTATTACAGATTATGGTGTAGTCCGTTACATAAGAGCAGAAACAACATTCATTTGAGTGTAAACACAAAATAAGCCCTGAAAAACCCCACAGGAACAGACACATCATAACACACACACACAAACACAATATAATCCGACTCCTGACCGGCTGCTTTCACAGAGGAAATGTCTGAGCTCAGGAAGAATCCTCTAGATATCCATTTATATCAATGACACTTCAGAGCACAGAGAAGCGGCCGAGCAATAACAGCATTACAGCAGTTCACCAGTGGATTGAGAGGATTACGCTGCACTGGTCAGTATGATGCAGGCCAGCGCTTTTCAACTGGTTTTGCTTCACAAGAATCACGACCCAGATTTTACACGAGGTGACTGACCACTAAAATGACAAACTACTGTAGAAAATTAAATAAAAATGTCATTAAATTTAAACCAAGAACTGCATGTGTAAAAAAAATAATATGTAAATAAAATAAAATACAGCTGACTAAACCTTTGTTGGGAAAAAATCCACTGTGAAGAGGTAACGGAGCTGAAACATGAGCAACAGTACAGAAAATATTTTATATTTTCAAATGACTACAAATTGTCAGAAATTTTTAGCACTCCATAAAAAAAGAAAACAATATGATATCTCTTTTGGCTAAAACTAAAACGCAATAAACTAAACTCATTTTCTATAATAAACTACACAAAATTAAAGAAAAATTCCCTTAAAAGCAAACCAAGAACTGCAAATTTAAAAGAATAATATTAACATTGAGGGCTGAATAAGAACATTTTAAATTTGACCACAAAAAAAAAAAAATATTTTTTATTTTTTTTTGATTAAAATTGAAAATGAATTATAAATTATAAATTATTTATTTTTTTTAAAAAAAAAATAGCTATAATTTTTTATTTAAATATTTTTTGTTTTTGTTTGTCATTTCCATGTAGTTTAACTGGATATACTAAAATAACTCAAACTAAAATAGGCTAAATAGACATTTTTAAAAAAATCTCAAAAACACAACAAAATTACTAAAACTTCAGATAAAATAAAAATAACAATGAAAAATACACAAATAAAAACTACACCAAAATATTACTAAAAAATACAACATCTCAATAATACTAAAATAACACTGCCATTGGCCCATTTAAATAATTCACTTTATTTTTTTGCTAAATAAGAAATGAATAATATATTATATAATATAAGCATTCCTGTGTTGCATCAGAGAGCTGATGTTTTTGCTCAGCGTAGGGAAACATGGGCGTGTTTTTGCTCTCACCCTGCTGTCTCGGTCCTGATTCTCTGAAGGGTTTTCTGCCGTCACAATGCTCTGGTCTCTGGTGGAGGTGACAGACAGCTGTCTCTGCAGACGCAGCACCTCCTTCTGAGACTCCTTCAGGAGACGCTCAAACTCACTGACTCCCACAGGACCCTGAGAGAGAGCGCGATCAATCATCTCAATGACATTCACAGCTTTAAGAGTAGTTCACATAAATGTTCCTGCAGTGTGACAAATGATTTTCTGTGCCAGGTTTAGACTTCAAATTTATGTCCATGTACTAAAAGCATGTGTCCAGTAAATGCTGACTATGTGCTGTAAATGACACCCCCAGCAGGTGGCAACAGAAGTCATAATAATGAAAATGCATGAGGGAACTGAGAACTGAAAAAAAAGAGCAACTGCACAGAAATCATGTTATAAATTTAGTAAATTTAGTCAACAAGTTGGTGAGATATTTTAAGTTCTTGATAAAAAAAAAGAATAAAATAAAAAAAACTATATGAGATCTACATAAAATAAAATAAAATAAAATGATTCTGATGCAAATAAAAAAATGCCAAAATTAAAATAAAATAAAACAAAACATAAGACATTGGCGGAATAAAATTCTGACCTAGAATTTAAAAAATATGAACAACAGACCAGGGGCCAGTTGCATAAACACAGATACTATGTTAAGACTGTGTCTTAAAAACTAATCTGACCAACTATCAGTTGCCAAGAGATAATCCGTCTCACTTTTCTGATTAAAATCTACATTTTTGTAGCTGACTCTAAAACAGTTATGACCAGTCTACATGAAAACAAATTAGATGGCTGAGTTTTTAAGACTTGTTTAAGCAGTTTATGCACCCGGCCCCAGATCTATTCAGATTCTGTTGCAATTCAGTGATTCTTTAAGCAACAGTACTAGTGATGCTTGACTTGGCAAACACCACTTGTTAAAGATGGCGTATGGTTTCAGTGAGGAGATGCGCTGGTGTGTGTTTGTGTACCTTCCCCTGTCCCAGCCGTGTCTCCAGCTGTCTGCACTCCTGCTGCAGCGCTGCGATCTGTTTGTCTTTACACAGCAGTGTGTCTGCGTGCTGCGCCAGGTCTCTGGCTCTCTGACGGGCAAACGCACGCTTGTACTGCTCCACAGCGCCCGCTTTCACCGGCATCGGAGTATTGACCTGGAAACAGCAGGAGTTCATATAGAAATCACCTACAACATCTGCAATCAGTGTTATGAATTACTCCGGCTGTCAATCACAGCATTCCACCAATCAGAAAGGACACTGAGGACACGCCTTCAGATAAACCAGCCAATCACATGCCATTCTTGGATTTGCAGGAAATGTCAGTGCTTGCAATAAATGCAAGAATGAAGTCCAATCACAGTTCAATATGTACATTTCACAAATGATGTCATCACTGATCGAACAATATAAAGGGCCGTTCACACCAAGGATAATAATGGTAAGTTTTAATAATCACTCTACTTCTGCAACAATAGTGAAATCCACCACGACCTTTTATTATGGATGATAATATAGTTATTGCTATTGTTACAGTTTTTAAGTATTTATAGTTTTTTTTTGTTGTTGATGTTTTTTTAATTAGTAGGTTTTTTCAATTTTTTTATTTTTTTAATATAGTTTTTAAAACAAAATTTGGCTACTAAAACTATTAAAGCTCAAATTAAATTATTATTCTTTGCATTGTTATAATATAATATAATATAATATAATATAATATAATATAATATAATTTTGTTATAAGGTGAGAGAAGACCCAATAGCGAAATGACAGTCAATAAGCTCTTTAATGAAAAGTCAATGAGGCAGCCACCAGTAGGGTGAATAAACAAATCTTCTTGAAAAAAAGATCACAACAGAAACAGCCAAAACCTCAGGCCAGTAATCAGCAACGGAAAAATCCTCTTGAATTAGAGCTTTAGGCAGAGTTCATTGAGGAAGCTCGGGCACAGACGGTGGCTAGCCTCTGGTCACACAGGAGCGGATACAGATGAAGCACAGCGGGGAACTGCAGTAGCTCTATCAAGCGCAGCACTGACACAGAGCAGACATAGGTTAGAGCAAAAGCAAAACAAAACTAGCAGCTAGATGAAACCATGACAAAACAGGACTAAATGGAGAGGAAGTGCAACAAGACATCTCCATCAGAAGTTAACGAACAATCTGACAAAGAGACAGGAGGAAGAGAGAGAAGTAGCAAACGTAATCAGAGGGAAAAAGGGGACAGGTGTGAAGTACTAAGAGTAAAGCAGGAGCAGATAGGGGACAGCTGGGAAAAGGAGAGTGAGTAATTGAGTGTGCTAAAATCAGGTGAGTGTAATAAGGCCAGTGGCCAGAAGAGGGCGGAAAGGATAGAAAAAGCCAGGCTCATGACAATACAATACAATACAATACAATACAATACAATACAATACAATATAATATAATATAATATAAATAATATAATATAATATAAGATAATATAATTAATATAATATAATATAATATAATATAATATAGAATTATTTTTGTTGTTGTTGTTAAAATCTTAAAGTTAATAATTATAAGTTATTAGAATTTAATAATATTATTGAAATAAATTATAATAATTAATACACTGACAGCTAAAATTATTAAAATCAAAATTATTATTATTATTATGGTTTCTACAAGGTTCAAACAGAACTGCAAATTAGAAAAAAAAGAGAAAGCTTTAATATAGTGTTGATTGTAAAAATTGTGAAAACCAACTGGAAACACAGGTAAAAATATATATATAAAATTATAAAAAAAATCAAAAACTAAAATTCAAATTATAAAAGCGTTGTAACATTTAAACTTGGTAAGGATGCTAAAATAGTTATCATTTTAATAATACTTTTAGTTACAGTTATATTTAGTTTCTTAGTTTAATTCTTGGTATGAATGTTTCCGCATTTTTTAATTTATTTTTTATTTTTATTTTATTAATTTTCCTTTTTTTTTAAATAAAGTAAAACATCATAGACTCAATATCTTAAGCTAAAATCATTTAAAAAAATATTTAATTAATAAATAATAATAATAATACTATATTTTTAACTGCAAATAAATAACAATAAAACAAGAGAAACGTTAGTATATAATAAAGTCAAGTTGACTTGCACTGTAAATCGTCTGGGGAAAATTAATACAATACTCCTCTGAAAACACTGTAAAACATATCTAAGTATATTAATATCTGAATTTTTTAAAACAACACAAACTAAAAGACAGAATCAGCTGAACTAGGAACAAAGGGCATGTGAGAGAGAGAGAGATATATAGGTATATTGATATATGGATTATTTAAAGAGAACAGAATCAGCTGAACTAGGAATAAAGGGCATGTCAGAATCGTTGTGCTGTGAGCGTCAGTCATTACCCATGAGCACCTGGGAGCTGACAGGTGGACTAGAGCTACAGTATATCAGGCATACAGAGGGGTGAAGGGTGAGGATTCGCTGTCTTTATGTCCAAACCCTCTCTCTCTCTTACACACACACACGTCATCATACACTCCTCTACTGCAGTATTGTGTGTAGTTTCGTCTTGTCTTATGTAACCAGTATTGTTGCTCTACAACAAAAGCTCAAAGTCACTGTTAAACAGAAGCTTGTTTAAGAACAGATCTGTAACGTATTTAACTAGTCACAGTCATTCAGCACAAATTCAACAAAAATAACAAGAAAAGAAAAGTCAATAAAAGCTCAATCTGTGCTTTGGCTTTTTATATTTGAGACAAAAGAGCACTGAATGAGCCATGAGTGTGTTTGATTAGTAAACACTGGACGGGTTGGTCTGGTCAACTGCTCTATATTGTATTGTTCAGTTCAAAAGATGCAAGACAAAAGGGCAGATAATACCAAATTCAAAAATCCAGTAATAAACTTAATGAAGTGTTCCATTAAAAACATATTTTGCAATCATTTACCCTTAGTGTATACCATTATAAGTATAAAATCAATGTAATGTCAAACCTAAAAGATTGACTGTACTTAACTAAGCAAAATAGCCTCAAAATGTACCTGTGCATGAAAAAAAAACAGTGTTTTTCTTAAGATGCTAAAACTCATGCTGTGGTGCATCAACTCCAGACACTAAAACATGTGTGTGTGTGGTAGGTGTTACATTTTTTTGTGGTCAAATTTTTTAATATTGATATTTTACTCATCAACAAAAAAAGTGTATAAGGGAGACGCCATTGATGTATGGTTTGTTAGGAGGACAATATTTGGCTTGAGATACAACTATTTGAAAATCTGGAATCTGAGGGTCCAAAAAGAAAAAAAAAATCAAAATATTGAGAAAATCGCCTATAAGTTGTCCAAATTAAGTTCTTAGCAATGCACGTTACTAATCAAAAAATTAGGTTTATATATGTTCATGGTACAAAATATCTTCATGGAACATGATCTTTACTTTATTTGCTAATGATTTTTGGCAAAAAAAGAAAAATGGATCATTTTGATCCATACAATGTATTGTTGGCTACTGCTACAAATATACCTGTGCTACTTATGACTGGGTTTATGATCCAGGGACACATATGAAGCTGTGTACTTGTGCACGCACCACTTTCAGGTTGGCTTCCTGTAGTTTCCGCGCTCTTTCCTCCAAACGTTTGGCGATGACAGCGAGTTCGGTGTTCTTCTTCCTCAACCTCTTCACTTTCTCCTCCGTCTCTGGAGAACTGCTCTTCCTCTGACGAAACATGGATATTAGAGAATTTGTACTGGAGAATAAAGAGAGACTGAAAGCAACATCAAATATGTTCAAAGTAGTGAAATATAAACTACAGATTCAGAGTGTGTTCAAACTGGATATACACCAGGACAGTTTGAGAACCACAAGCAAGCTAAAATGTGATTAAATATGAAAAATGATGAAAAATGTAAGGGCTAATATTAAGAGAATTTTCCTTGGTCTTTTGAGATAAAATATTTCAATGTGCTATGTAAGGGATAAATGTGCAGTCAACCAATCATTTCCACAAAATAAACCCAAACACCATGAAAACCCATAAATAACCATATTTTCCAAATAAATAAATACTAGCACATGCAACATTGATTTGCACAAAAAAAAAAAAGATTGTAAAACACCACATTTATGAATAGAAAATGTTAATAAAAAACTAAATTATGATTAACATTATAAGGAAGGGCTATTTAAGTATCACTGATATGCTATTATTGTTTTAGCTATTATTTTAAATTGTAATTTTTTTATATTTTGTGTTTGCAATATTGATTTGAGCATAAATGCTTGTAAAAGAGAAAATGTTTAAGAATAGAGAATGTTAAGGAAAATTTTAATCATAATTTGCATTATAAGGCATATAAGGTTAGTTAATCACTGATATACTATTAAAACGTTTGTTATTATTTTGAACTATATTAAATTTTCATATTTTGTTTTCACTTATTTTTAACTAATTTAGTTGTTTTTGTAATTTTTAATTTTTTATGTCTATAGTTTTTTATCCATGTCTATTTTTTAGTTTTAGTTACTGAAGTACTTATGTGGAACTAAACAAAATAAAACGTGAAATGTTTTAAATATTTCATTTGTTTTAAGTAAAAAAAAAAACAGTTTCAGTTAAAAAGTAAAAACTATATGTGTATTAAAATACACATTCTATATTTTCAATGAATATACTGGAAAAAAAATCACTTAAAATACAAATTCAAACATCTCCACACATGAGTGGAGATGTCTGAACACTCCTATGTGCTGATGAAGCCTCACCAGTATCTTGTTCTCCTCTCTGAGAGTGTTGCATGATTTCTCCATCTCCTCCAGCGCCCGCAGCAGCTCTGAGTTCTGCCGCACCAGGAACCCATAGTCCCTGCCATTCTGAGGAGAGCAAACACAGCAGAAGATCAGTTTCAGTGAGGACAGACAGACACACTGACACACACATCCAGCTTAATACATCAGTCACAGCTGAGGAAAAAAAATACAGAAGACAAACCCTGTGATGCAAAGAGCAGAAAATACAGCAAAATAACATAAACCACCCAAGGCACTAGTTTTAGGTATTAAAAGAGTGATTTTAGGTACTAAACCAAGTGGAAAACACTTTAATTGTGGTAAATAAGCATTCGACAGCCACGATGCTGGTCTTTAGTTAATAGTTTCAGCTTGAACCCAATAAATATGATTTTTAAATAATTTAGGAACTAGGGATGCACCGAAATGAAATTCTTGGCCGAAGCCGAACAAAATGAAAATGAAACACAAAATGAAAAACAAATACAGTTTTTCGAGTTTTTTCTCCATGTATTTTGCCAATTGTTTTTTCCACCATTGCATAAATTAAATAGCCAAAATGTGCTTTTTACAGTTTTGTCTTGCTTTTCAAAGAAAAAAATCTATTACAAAACAAGAATTTAAAAATATTTAACACTGAACATTTTTAACATTCTAGCAGACACTATATCAACAAAGCATTTAGCTTAAAATTAATAAGTTAGTAAAATAATATTTTTTGGCTGCATGTCAGAATACATGCAATATGTGTGTGTATTAGAAAAAACATTGTTCTGCAGTTTATTTACTAGTTGTTTAAGGCCACTTCATGATTTCAGTCATCATACAGTAACCAGCAACAATCACTCCTTACTCTTCTCACCAAAGACATGCGATGCAGTCCTAAACAGTCTCTCGCTGTCGGACTTGTAATGATTTTTGCGTCTTTCTCAGACATTATAAAGAGTGCGGCCCTCTCACTTTACGCTGGTTGCTATTTGATCACGTCATTGTTCCGTTCAGTTTATTCTGTCTTTTTGCAATTTTGGTTGCCGAACATTCGGTGCATCCCTATCAGGAACTAATGTGAAATCATCATAAATTTGACCAAAATATCAGAAATGTGCACACAGTATACTTCCTGTGATGCAAAGAAAATAAAGAAAAACAAAGTAATAAACCACTCAAGGCCTGCATACAGGTTTTTATTATTATTAAACCAAATGGACAACACTTTAATTGTAGTAATTATGTTTACAGCAGCTCTCTAATTAACAGCTTCAGTCACTCCACTGAAAAACACACTACATATCATTGTTGATTAAGGAGAAAGATGGCGCCGTTGTTCATGGCTGGCCGTCTGCTATCTGTTTGGTTTGTCCTATGTTTAAGCTCCTTTCTGACTCATACTGTAGTGCACTGTTAGTGTATGACCGTCAAACGCTCCTTAATATAAGAAGCTCAGTTGAGGTTTTATCAAGCACTGCTTTGAGGGGATCTAATTTTAATTGTCCACCTCCACCTTTTATAATGTCTATTCCTGCCTGCTTGTGCCGGTCGCTATGGGATTTCCCTGGGATGAAACGCCGCCAACGGAGAGGAAAGCGGGGAGGAATTGCAGTCAAGCAATTTCCAAAAAATTGCCAAAGTACACAAGCCTTTACTCTGGTCTCGTATCTTTAGTCCTACAGTTACTGAAGATTTATCTGCACATTTATCAGCTATAATCTCTTGATCCTTTCTTTAATAATTCAAATGCTGAACAACAATTTACTTGGTTTAATTCTACCTGCTCTGACATTTTAGATTCTATGGCCCCTTTGCGGAAAAGACAACAAAAATTAAAGGCTGAACCATGGCTAAATAACACTATGCGGGCACTGAGACAAGTATATCGGCGTGCAGAGCGGAAGTGGAAAAAGGACAAGTTACATGTGTCTCTTGAGATCCTACGTACTTCTTTGATCAACTATCAAAAAGCTGTGAAAGCAGCTAAATCTAAATATTTTTCAGACATTATATAAAGAAATTACCATAGACCCAGGATTCTTTTTTCCCACTATAAATTCTGTTATAAATCCATCTGTTGATTTTCACTTTGATGAACCTGCTATAGCTTGTGAAAGCTTTCTTAGATTCTTCACAAATAAAATAAGCGTTATCAGATCCCTCAGTCCCTCTGGCCTGTAGTTCATCTTTTAGTGAATTTGAACCAATCTCCACAGATTCTCTTCGAGAACTTACTAAGCAATTAAAACCCACTACGTCTTCAACTGATATTATTCCAACACACTTATTTATTAAGATTTTGGGTGCTGTTGGGACCGTGTATCCTGTCTATAATAAATATGAGTATCACTGAAGGGACTGTCCCTGAATATTTTCAAATGTGCAACAATCAAACCAATCAAAAAAATTTGGATGTGACTGTGTTATCAAATTTAAGGCCCATTTCAAATCTACCTTTTATTTCTAAAATTTTAGAGAAAGTTGTTTTTAATCAATTGCTAAGTTACTTAGATTCAAATAGTGTATTTGAAACTTTTCAGTCAGGTTTTAGGAAACATTAAATGATATCTTGCTATCAGTTGATACTGGTAACTCTGTAGTACTTTTGCTTAGTATACCACAGTATTCTTATTCCCCTTCTTGAACACTTTGTGGGTGTTAGTGGTTTTGTCCTGGAATGGTTCAAATCTTACTTGAATAATAGGACTATCTCAGTTTGTGTGGATGGGTGCTCATCTTCTAAATCAGTGTTGACTTGTGGAGTTCCTCAAGGTTCTATCCTAGCTCCAATTGTATTTTCTTTGTATATGCTCCCATCGGGTTCCATTTTTAATAAGCACAAAGTATCGTTTCATTGTTATGCTGATGACACGCAAATTCATGTGCCTTTTAAGCAAAATAACAACCAGAGATTGAGTGCTTTAATTGCTTGTCTGTCTGATATTAAGGCCTGGATGTCTCAATTTTTTGAATCTCAATGAGAGTAAGACTGAGGCAATTGTGTTCGGTTCTTTAGCTGTATCTGGCAACATACAGCAAGTGCTGGGTGATCTGGCTGCATATGTCCAGTCCTCTGTAAAAAAAAAAAAAAATGGGTGTTGTGTTTGATTCCGCTTTGACTTTTGATAAGCAAGTAAATGCAGTAGTTAAATCAAGTTTGTTTCAGCTCAGACGCCTTGGTTTTTTAACTTGTGCTGAGTTCGAGAGAGCTATACATGGTTTTATCTCTTCTCGACTAGACTACTGCAATTCAGTGTATATTGGTATTAACTAATCATGTATGAATCGCCTACAAACAGTCCAAAATGCAGCTGCCAGACTTTTGACTGGCACTCCCAAATACAAACATATTACTCCTGTCCTACTCTCTTTGCATTGGCTGCCAGTCCATTTTAAAATAGAGTTTAAAATTTTACTTTTTGTTTTTAAGGTTTTAAATGGTCAGGCATCTTCATACCTTTCTGATCTGTTGAGTTTACACAGTTCAGCTAAATGTCTAAGGTCACCGAATCAGAAACTTTTATTGTTCCCTAGATCTAGGCTGAAGAGAAAAGGTATTTGTTTGTCTTGTCTTACCGTTTTATGTATTTTGATTCTTTTAAAACTAAATTGTTCAGCACAATGGCACAATCAACCATTGTTGTTTTATTGTGCTTTATAAAAATTAAATTAAAAAAAAGATTAAAGAAAAAGAATAAGAAATAATTTATTTAAGATATAGGAATAGAAATATTATAATTTTGAACAGAACGTCAGAAATTCTGTTTTTTTCTATTATTGTTGGTCTGTCTTTCCGCCCGCTGGCGAATCTGAAGGGTGACAGCTTTGATTTCAGCAGAGCGTGTGTGTTTTGTGAATGTCATGCCAGCTGGAACTGGAGTCATTTCAGGGAGGAGGGTGTTTTCACCGAATATAAAGCCACACAGCGATGTTTAGCCTCAATGTGAGATTCTTCTTGTACACAGCATCCATGATTTTAGCAATCCAATGCAATTTAATGCTTTCTGTTAAAGAAATTAATTATTTTATTCAGCAAGGACACATTCATTTGATCTGAAATGACAGTAAAGATATTTATGTCAGAAAAAAAAACTTTCTATTTTTAATAAAAACGTATCAGTTTCCACAACAATATTCGGCAGCATAACTTTTTGAACATTTATAATAATCAGACATGATTCTTGAGCAGTAAATCAGCATATCAGAATGATTTCTGAAGATCATGTGACACTGAAGACTGGAGTAATGATGATGAAAATTCAGCTTTGATCACAGAAATAAATTACATTTTACAATTTATTCACAAAGAAAACAGCTATCTTAAATTGTAATAATATTTTATAATTTTTTTCTATATTCTTGATAAAATAAATGCAACCTTGGTGAGCAGAAGAGATTACTTTAAAAAACAATAATTAAACCGACCCCAAACCTTTGAACGGTAGAGTATAATAACATTTTAATAATAGTAGGCTGAATAATATAATATATACAGAAAAAAAATAATTTAAATTGTGTAAATATTAAGCACACAAACACCAGGCAGAACCACTTCACACAGTTAATGGATAATTCGAGTTTGTCTTATTTTATCATCACTGAAAGCAAAATGCACGTCACAGAGCATCAAAATTACAGTGCTCCAATTACAATCAGCTTCACTCTATGTTGATGCCTTTGCAATAAACACACAGCTCCACAGTTAATCTGATGTAGTTGAATCACAACACACTGCTTTTGTTGGTGTCGACTGAATACAAACAAGCTGCTCATTCTGACTGTACAGATGCCAATCCAGACGTCTGCTGAGTGGAACTGGGATGCAATCACTCTAGAGTCAATATGCATGATCATATTTAGAGCCAAAGAGACAGACTCCACAAACAACCTGAGAAAAGATGCCATCTTCATCCACAATGCAGGCCTATGCAAGTCATTTAGCAACAGTCCACTCACAGCTCTGTGAATTCATACATATTAACATGCATAAGACTGCAATGCAGTTCTTCATCCAGGAATAAACGTTGTTCATCTGAGAGAGAACTCAGTAAGAGCATCTGCCGCTCTCTCTTTCTCCTCTAATGACCGAACCGAAACCAGACTACAGCTCAGGTCCTGCTCAAATCTCCTGCCAAACGTCAGAGACTCTGCGTCTAATGAGACTCGCCTGCTGCCAGGACGTCCAGATGCCAGGCGGACAGGTAGTTCAGCGTCCAGCATTTGGGATCATTATTTTAATTGCTTTGAAAGAATGACCTGTTTACTACACCAGATGGGGGGCTTAATTGTTACTCTTACATCTGAATTCATACTTTTAGTTACAGTAACAGCACTTTTGGTTACTATCTATTAGGTCTGCATGTTTGTGGAAAAACATCGATTTTTTTTTTTCTCATAAAAACTACAATTTAGTGCAATTTACAAATTGAAATTCAGGTTTGTAAAAAGGGCTGCTCAATTTGGCCAAAATGTTGTGATTATATGATGGTACAGCAATATGGCTAATAATAATAATAATAGTTGTTGTTATTGGTTAGGGTTAGGTTCCAACAGTATTTTATAATTATCTTTTACATTTATTTAATATTTTTATTTTTATCTCCTCAGTCTAGTTCGAGGTACCTTTTACATTTTACAATTACATATTTATTAATTTTTTTGGTGACAGCCTTTGTGATTTAAAAATTGCACTAAGCCTCATCACAATTTAGGTTTTATTCTGATTAACTGTGCAGGGTTGCATTTATTATGTTTCATCACAATTTAGGTTTTATTCTGATTAACTGTGCAGGGTTGCACAAATCAGAAATATTATTATTATTAATATTATTATTATTATTTCATTATTTTATTAGAGGGGTTTTTTATCTCCTCAGTGTTTGGTTCGAGGCAATTGTGTTTTTGTTTCTGTTTTTTATTGTGTAATTGTTTATTTTTGTTGTTAGATGAAAAATAAAGTGACAGCATTTGTTTTAATTTGCACTAAGCCTCATCACAATTTAGGTTTTATTCTGATTAACTGTGCAGGGTTGCACAAATCAGAAATATTATTATTATTAATATTATTATTATTATTATTAACAACAACAACAACAACAATAATTTACTTTAACTATTTTAATTATTTTATTTGTTTTTTCTTTGTATTTTTTCCTTACATAGATCAAGGTGGTTCTGGTATTTATCTGTTTATTTTTATTAATTAAAAAAATATATTAATTAATTAATTAATTAATTTTATTTAAATTAAATTAACTTTTTTTAAATTAAAATTTTCTCATGAAATCGCAGCCTTTGTGATTTGATAATAAATCGTAATTTCAATTGTATTTTGAACAATTGTGCAGTATTATTTTTTTTTATTTTTTTGCTGCTAAAAAACAATATTTTGATAAATTGTATCACATGAATAAATTACATTTTAAAATATATCCAAATAAAAACAGTTATTTCAAATTATAGAAATGTTGCACAATATTACGGTTTCTACTGTACTTGTATGCATATGGCTGTAGTTATTGAATTTTTACATTTTCAAAAAAAAAAAAGAAAAGTTTCTTTAAAGTTCACTGAATTTCTTCTTAAGGCATATGAAAGGTGAAGGATAGAGGAATTGAGGAACAGACCCAAAAATAAATTGTTAATCACCGAAAATCTTTCATCTTTTGGTTTATTGACAAAAAATAACAATATATAAATTTGAAACAATACAAGACTCCAATAAAAGCCACCACTGCTGAATTATAATATTCATGAGAGTCGTTCTGTAGTCATACAGGTTTGTCATTATCTTAAATACACTTTAAGTAATGTTTAAGAGCGATCCTGTCTGAATCCGCTGTGATTGGTCGGTGCACTTACGTGTGACTCTTATCCGAGCGCTCGTGCGTCCCGCCGGGGCTGTTGGGATATGATTGATGCCTGCTCGTTACGGCAGGACCATTCTTTTGTCCTGATTATAGATGGGTCGCGCTGCTCTACAGTAATAGTTGCATGATGCAAAAGGTCTTGGAGCAAAGCTCATCTCCATTAAAACACAAACCTCCATTAGCAGCATAATGGAGTCGACAGGGGTCCCCTGCGCACAGATGGGCTTTCTGCTCCAAGCAAGAGAAAACACTCGCCCAAGTCCATTCCCTGGGTGAATTCTCAACATATTGCACCTTAAAACTAGAAAAATGAGGGAATTGCATTTTGAGATTAATAAAATTTAAGGCTTATTTTAGTACAGTGAAAGGTTTTGCATTTTGACGTCATTTCCATGACAATTCATTCTAAAATACTGTATTACAGTAATGATAATCTAATGTGAATAACATTAAGAAAGAACGAGAATAACCAAAAACAAATAAATAAATAAAATACAAATTAAAATAAATAAAACATCTATGCTTTAGGGAAATGTGTTTAATAGTCGCAAAAATGCAAAAACTTTTAATGGTTAGAAAAGAGGCTTCCTTCTCGTTATGTAAAGTATAATCTCTTATTTTTATCATATCTATAATATCAGACTGAATGTGATTTATGATTTATAATGTGTATCAGCCAGCTGCATTTTGACATTATTTTGATAACTCATTCTAAAATGCTATATTATAGTCATGTTAATCTAATGAGAATCACATTCAGAAAGAAAGAGAAATGAGAGTTACAAAAAAGGGAATAAATAAAATGTCTATGCATCAGGCAAATGCACTTAATAGTCCTATAATAAAATGAAAAAAAAAAAAAAAAAATTTTTGGCTAATGGTTATAAAAGATGCTTTGTAATGTTTATTTTAGTTTTAGTTGTAATATTTTTGTTTTTTTTTTTTTTTAAAAATTTATTTGAATATTTGTGAATATTTTTCAATATAACCATATCTTTACTATTTGGTTGTAAATTCCCTTAAAACACAATGATTTATGATTTATAATGTGTATCATTCCATTAGACAGATTTTCAGTTTATACGAGACACAAATGAGAAGGAAAACACTCATTAGCTGCGTGTCATTAATTTTACACAGATGCAATATATCTTTCCTTATTCATCTCTCGTTCTCTTTCACACACACACACACACACACACACACACTCTTGACACACAGGAGTTTATTAGTTAGTTATATCTCTTGACGACCTGTTGGAGCAATTAATTATGAGAATATTTTGTTAATGTCTTAACTAGCATTTAACTACGACACACACCATATGCTGCTGGGTTCTATTCTCTTAAATTAAATAGTTTACTTAACATCCCCTGTGATGTTTAATGGTTTGAATTAAAATAGGGTTGTTGAAATTAATATAATTATTGCATTTATTATATTACAATTTTAATATCAGCTCATGATAATATTTTTTTTTTTTATTTTTTTTATTTTTTTTTCTTTTTTTTTATTGTTGTTTTTTAAATTTTTTTAATATACATTTCTATTTATCTTGCATTGGCATTTCTATCACAACCTAATGAACTTATATAAGGTTATTTCCGACATGGAATAAAAATGCTAAAAAGTAATTACAACTTTTTATCTCACAATTCAGACATTTTTCAGTGTGCTGTTCATACTTTTTTTTCTCAGAATTCCGAGTTTATTTCTTGCACTTAATAACTCACAATTGCTAGATATAAACTCACAATTATGAAAAAAAAATTCTGAAATTGCGAGTTCACTTCTTGCAATTCTGACTTTTTTTTCTCAGAATTCTGACCTTATAGCTCACAACTATTAATTTGCAATTGTGAGGTATAAATTCACAATTCAGAGAAAAAAAAAGTCAGAAATTGCAATTTATAAATCGAAATTGCCGGTTTACATCTAGGACTTCTTAAAATCAGAATTCTGAGTTTACAACTCGCAATTAATAACTTGCAATTATAAGGAAAGGAGTCAGAAATTGTGAGTTTTACGCCCTGCAAGTTTAGAAGAATTATGAGCTTACATCTTGCAGTTAATCACTCACAATTATAAGATATAATCCTGCAATTGTAAGAAAAAAAAAAAAAAAAAAAAACAGAAATTGAGAGCTTTTATAATTGAATGTTTACACCTCACAATTCTGACTTTTTAAACAGAAGTTTAAATCTTGCAAATTACTTAATAAAATTTTTTTTATTATGAACTAAGCTCGCAATTAACAAAAAAAAAAAAAAAGAAATTACGAGTTCACATCATGCAAGTTTACGTCTCTCAATTAATAACTTGCAATTATGAAAAAAGTCTGGAATTGCAAGTTTTTCTCAGAAATTTCAATTTTTTCAGAAATACTCATTCAACTTCACTTATTTAAATGTAATGATTCTAAAACATGAAACAGTTGTTGTTCAAAAACATATTCCCATGTTTGGGTGAAATATTCCTTTAATCGCTGCTCCTGAGGACCACTGTCCGTCTGCATTTGACAGACACAGCGCAGGTGTGGGAAGAGTCAGGCGGAGAAAAGACTGTCTGCTGGAGTTCCCATCATGCCTCTCTCTCTTCCTCTCTAATCAACACAGATACAAACAGAGATAACTGAAGGCTGCGTGCCGCTTTCAAACACACGCTGACCCGGCGACGAGTCTGGAGGCGGTTTCCATGGCAACGCCACTGTTCCATCAGCCGTTTCTGCTAAAGGCCACCGAGATTGTCACTCCGGGGAAATAACATTAACAAACACATAACGAATGAAGCGCAGGTGGCGACCCCTGCGTGCGAGGAGAGACACAGGTGGAGCTGTTCTCAGATCAGTGACGACACAATCGTCTACACACAAATGTTTCAGTGCTCTTTCATGAAGTGTGTCGGCCCCTGGGTTACCAGCACAAAGACTCGCCTTTAACAAATTGGGCTGTTTCAGCCAAGAACTCCACGGGAAGTCAATTAATCAGACCGAATTCAGCAGAGAAAAAAAGCCCATCTAACAAAGGTCTGCCGGGGTAAATCTGAGCTCATAATTGTGCCATATTGTGGGTGACTAACTGACCTTGAAAGGAAAAAGATGGAGAAATGCAATGAATTTATAATGCATTGAATAAATTTAGAACTGGAGAACAGTTCATAAATACTTCGAAATTAGGTAGTGAACAAATGTTTTAAGTCTGTAAACTCTTAAAAGAGTTAAAGGAATAGTTTGACTGAATTCTGTCATCGTTTACTCATCTTAATGTCATTTCTTCCATTAAACAAATACAGCAAATTAAATCTACCGCAGAGGCATGAATTGCATATTTTTCTGTTGCTTTTGCATCCTTTTTGGAGCTTGAAGAGTCAATTCTGTGACAAATTGCTTACGCTCCTCTATCGCAAGTCACTTCAGATAAAAAATCTGCTAAATGCATTAATGTAAACAGAAATGAAAGTCCTCATCACTGTCTGCATTTATTGTATAGAAACTGCAGCATGTAATTTCTACTAAACTTGCTAGAGCCCTATGATTTCATGTGAGAAAATCTATCATTGTATCACTTACACACAGAAACTTCAATACAACTCAGTTAAAAAAGTTTGGTTTAACTTGAAGAAATTGTTACAGAAACACACTATTGTACCATAGAATGTACTTTTCAAAGTAGTAGTAATAATAATAATAGTAATAATTATAATGTCAAACGTTTTTTTGTGCAGCAATATGTTTGCCAAAAAATAAAAGGCATTGTTTATTAATTTACTGCATATTAAAAGATTTATTGTTGATGTTTTGTGTATTTATTTTATTAATACCATTTTTGATAATCAATTTGTATTAAATCATAATTAAGTTGTTAAAGCTTTAGACAGGTTTTTTATTATTAAATTTTTTTTTATTTTTATTGTATTAAAATTTAAACCCAAGACAAGGGCCCTAAAAACTTAATTTTTGTTACACTTTTAATAAACTGTTGTTAAACTGTATAAGTTTTATGATTTTAATTAGAAATGTTTTTTGATCATTAAAATTAAAATAAAGTCCAGAAAAACTAAAACGAGGACCAATAATAATAATAATAATAATAATAATAATAATAATAATAATAATAATAATAATAATAATAATAATAAACTATTTTAATTTTTTTGAAATAATATGGTGTTTTTTGGGAATAATATGGTGTTATTAGTGGTGTTCTCTACAGAAGCTATACAATCTTAGATAGTACTGAATAAGTACTGAAATAAAGGGTTGGAATAAGATGATCGTGAGTAAATAATGGCAGGATTTTCATTTTCAGGTGAATTATCACTCAAAAACTCTCAAAAGTGACTCTACAGTGCCGTTAACTCCAGCAGTGAGAAGCGAATAATAAGTCCAGAATATGTCAGGACATCGGTTTTGATGTGACAGTCAAACTGTGACATGTCAGCATGTCAGAAACACTCGACTAGATACACCGTCAAGAACTGGAGTGGGATTTTTAAACATATTCAGTTTGGGTGAGAGTGAGAGACAGATAGACAGACAAGACGACATGTCTAATCATTTTCAGAGCAGCATAAAAACATCCTGACACACACACACACACACACACACACACACACACACACACACACACACACACACACACACACACAAACACATTCGAAAGCTGAAGGAATGGAGTGAAAACAGGAAGGCAGAGATAAATAGAGAGAGACAAACGTGCACCTGCTAATTTGTAACTTCTTAAAAACAGTAAATCAAAGCGATACAAAGAATCCATGAAAGAAACATCTGTTGTGAATCTTTACACATTCATAGAATATCAGAAGTATATACTAGTCAATTTTTGTCTCCAGAAAACAAAAATATGAGGAAAAATTCACATTGTCACATAACGAAATACTGACAATGACTAGATTAGTGCTGTCAAATGATTAATCACATACAAAATAAAAGTTTCTATTTGCATAACATGTGGGTGTGTGTTCTATGTATATTTATTATGCATATATAAATACACATACTTACTTATATTTTTTTTTTTGGTATTATGTATTTACATTTTTTTTTTTTTATTATTATTTTTTTTATTATTAATTAATTTTTTTATTTTATAAACCATTTTATTCTGAAATATATACAAATATAACTATATATATGTGTGTGTGTATTTATATATACATAATAGATATACACAGTACACACACATATTATGTTAACAAAACTTTTATTTTGGATGAGATTAATTGTTTGACAGCGCTAGTTATTATAGTTAACGAAAACTAAAACCAGAAAAATAAACTTATATTTTTCATTAAAATAAATGTTAACTTGAATAAAATATTTAAAATAATAAACTGGGTTTTTTTATTTTTTTATTCAAGTTACCAAAGTTACTTTTATAGATTTGTTTTGTAATTTTGTTGTTTATTTGGATGTTTATGTGGATGTTAAAGGGTACATCAGATGCACATTTTCCACAAGTTGGTATGATTCTTCTACCAAAGAAACTTTTATCATTTTTTGTTTTAATTTCTGTGTAAAGTAGTGTAGTTTTTAACTTTTTTTAAATTGTTATGTTCGGATCTGTTGGTTTTGTTGGGTTTTGTTTTATGTTACTTCTATTGAGGCCTATAAAGAAGCTTTATTTGTATGAGTGTATCCATACTTCTGGGAAAATAACAGTGCACTTCCCTTCTTAAATTACTGTGAAGATGCACGTGACCAAATCTGCCTCTCGCAGGTCAAACAAAAACACAGACATCAGCATTTTACCGTCAACAAAGCCCCAGATATGAGAAACCATGTGCAGACTGGCTGTTTATTATTGTGATATTTACAAAGCCACTGAATTGTTTTTCAGAGTAAGTGCTGTTATTGCTGTAAATTTACAGTTTTCACCTGCTGGATGATAAAGCAGGTGAACAAAAGCCAAAAGATGCACACTGAATTATTAGTTTTTCAAATTTTGAGTTTTTATTTGTTTGATTGTACAGGTGCCTACCAAAATCAGTTATTTAATTTGGGGATGCATTGATATGATGCTCAGGATCGGTATCGGCTCCGATACTGGCATTTTCTGCCGGATCGGGTATCAGTCAGGTGAGACCGATCCAAATCCGATATTGTGAGTATAATTTTCTATGTTATTGTTGAGCCCCACGCAAGGCACAAAAACATTATAAAGCACCAAAAGGTTTTCACGCACTATATTTCAAGTGTTCTGAAGCTGTTCCGTAGTTCAGTGTGGGGTACAGAATAATATCAAAAGCCGCGTTTCCACTGTCGGGCTTAAAGCGGGCGTGCTAGTGCGTGCCAGGGCCAGTCGCGTTTCCACTGTCCACTTCCAGGGGCTTGATCTGCCTCGTCGGGGCTTCCTCGGTGGCCAACGGGCAGGTTTTTTGGGCCTGGACGAAAAACCTTGGGCCAAAGCGGGCCAGCTGGGCTAGAGGGAGTGGTTTGAACAAAGGCGGAGTTTCTCCGCGAGTGGAGAGCGTCAGAGCCGCGGATCATTTCAGAAAATAACAGCTATAACATCAACATTAATAACTTTTTTTTAAAATAAGCTGAGCTCAAAAACTCTCTTTCATTCAGCAGCGAGTGTTTGAAATCAATGCAAATCCGATGTGGATTATAATCAATCATAAAATGCAAAGATACGTTATAAGCGATGTATAAGACTATGCAGACGCTAACATTAACGTTACCATAATAAAACATGGTAAATGTGACCGCTTGGAGAAATCAGACGTCAGCTTCTATTCTCTATCACAATTGTGTATTTTATTTATTAACGTATATTATCTGTCATAAGTCTTGTCTCGAGAGTTTAGCTCCGCCATAGCAATGTCATCAAAATATAATAATGAATTTTTGTTCGGAGTTTTTATACAAATTAGTTATATAATTCATTTCTAAATGTGACGTATATAGGCTACTGTGGCTACAAATATAAACAGAACACAGTCTCGACTGGAATAAGCAGGCTATTTACATAAGCGTTAAAAATAAATAAAATAAATAGAAATACATTTATTTCTGTGTGCTTAATTTTGAGAGTCCTGATAAAATTAATTCATTATGCTCAATGTATCAATTATAGTAAAACACCGAGGCTTTTGAATTTGAATATTTAACAAAGCATGTGCAACAAAAGGGCCGCTGTTATCATGGCATGTTTTTGTGATCGCGCTAGTTCCAGTGACTTATTCTTCAACATCAGTCCTTTCTGATAACTTCTCTTTGTTGGTGAAATGATGGGTTGGATGACGTTGTTCCCGAGAGGCGTGTGTAAAGGCGGGTTTTAGTGACGCGCAGCGGAGCTTCTGGCCCGACGGTGGAAACGCTGCGCTATTCTGGCCTCGTGCTATTGGCCCGAGGCTATTAGCCCCACCCGGCCCGTTTTAAGCCCTGGCTCGCACTGGCCCGACAGTGGAAATGCGGCTAAAGTCATTAAATTCAGGTTCACATAAACTCTTATCTCCGCTGCGTCTGTTTGTCATCCTCCATTCAGCAATCAAACTGCGTGTCATGTTTTAGAATTATTCACTTTTATTTGTATTAAAATATTTCACTAGATTTTATACAATTATTGTGCACCCGTAATTTTTCTAGAGTATCTTTTGCTGCTGAATTATCCACTAACCTAGCTTATAATAGTATTTTTTGTCATAGATCATGATTATATATTTTTTCATTTGTTATTTTTCATTAAAATGAAGTTGTCTATTTGTAGTAGATTGTGTTTAACACACAAAAGAGTGACGATCAGGTCAACACAGAGACGTATAGAAATTCTACACTAATTTTTAAAAAAAGAACTGCGCTGTTATCGGATTGGATCGGTATCGGCAGATACTCTGAATTTTTGGTATCGGATCGGATCGGTTCTGAAGAAATGGTACTGTGGCATCCCTACTTTAATCTCCTTACGTTTTCTTCAGTATATGTAAAAACTGAGCTCTAAATAGAGCTCTCCGGCTCTGATGAAGACATAACCGCTCTCTCCACACCAGTAACAAGTGCTGGGAAAGAGACTGTGATTAGAGTTTCATTCTGTTTCCTGAGATTCCTGACAGCACATGATTGCCTGAATAGTAATCTAGTTAAATGGTGGCATGATAATTTTCAGATATACTGCATATCTTGTTGTAAAAGTATAACCAAATTTAAAAGCATAGTGTTAACCATAAATTGATAACGTGTTAAATGTACATAACTTGGTTAAATTATGTCATGAGGTTTGTATACAATGCAATTATAGGAGTATAACCAGGCATAATTACGCCTAGAACTACGTTTAATGCATTATAATAATAAGACTTATAATCAGGTTTACCCCTATGACTTTTTAAACTAGTATGTGAAAATGTAAGCAGCGTTGAAGGTTTCAAACACTACTACCTATGACTTTTTAAACTAGTATGTGAAAATGTATGCCCCTGACTTTTTGGTAGTTGATAAAAAAACAAGTAAAATGAGACGAATTTGTAAAGGGCAGTTCTAGGAGTCCAAGTATACTCCGATATATCCGCAAAATAAGTTTCGCAAAGAAAATAAGTTTTTGCAACGAAAATTAAAGTATTGAGGAATGATTTTGCTTTTTTGCAAACAAAAATACAGAATTGCCAAAACATAAATGAAAATGCCGCGCGAAAGCATGAGTTGGCCATTCATCTTTGTCTATGTGTCTTCTCAATTTTATTGCAAGACATGAGTTTATTTTGCGTGTCGGTCGAGTTTGAGCTTGCCTGCAGTTTTTCCTGTGCGCTCATTGTTTCGCGCGTCTCGCTTTGTGCGTCTGTGGTGACGTGGGGTGGATCAAGGTGCAGGCGGCGTGGACACCTGCCTCCCTGGAAGTGGACGTCATCGGCCAGAGACGCAGCTACTTGATCCATGTAGCTGTCATGAATGAAGCAGATGCATGCGAGTGGATCGCTTCGTCCTTTTTTATTCACACATTAACAACATGCATTGTTCGTATTAATGAACTTTATTCAACAAATGTATAGGTGTATTAGCAGCATTTGCTCAAGTTAAAGAAGTTGTTACCCTGCACATCCTGCTGTTTATTTCTCTCGATGTGCACTCTTTTTACTGGCATAAAGTTGCTTGTACTTGGACGTTCGAAAAAAATCAATCGAAAGCTAGGACCGTGTCTAAAGTTACATGCAAACTACATAAAACCACTGTCTCAATAGTCATGCAAGGAATGACACAACTGTTTAACTGTTCTCCAGGTGTTCAACTAACAATGCCCCCTTTATAGTTTTTGATCCTATTAAAATACACATGTAACCATATGAAAATATTGCTAACTTTTCATTACCACTGGACGTAAACACTCCATGTTAAAGCTCAAGGTCAAAAATAGCAAAAATATTTACATATGATTTACGTTTATTGAATAATCTTAAAAGATGAACGGTGCTGCTTATAGTTGAACACGAGATAAACACTTTGTACAGTATGTTTTTATGAAATGGATCATTCTGTTCAATGCTATGAGCCACAAATTATGGCATATTTTTAAATTGAGCCCATTCGGTAACGACAATGAACAATAATTTTACAATTTGATTGACATTTTATTGAATAATTATGAAAAATATGAATGTGTTCTTAGAACTGACACTAATAACACTTTACAGCATGTTTTATCAAAGTAGTCTTCGGTTCAAATGCTATTGACTTCAAATTAATGGACATATTTTAAATTGAGCCCATTCGTAATGCAAATTGCACATATTTACATTTGATTTACAGTTTATTTTAATAATTATCAAAAATTAAAGGGTTTGCATTATATTGACACCTGATAACATTAACAGTTGTTGCATGACTGGTTAGTCAATATCTCCTTGCATGCTCATTGACGTTAGAGAAGTGGTAAGTAAGTTTCGCAGTAACTTTAGAGACGTCCCTCGATCTTGCGACTTCGAACCGTCCACGGCAACCTACGTTATGCCAAGCCATCTTTTTTTATGCAACTGCAATGTTTACGATCTCTTGCTGCCGCGCATTTTCTTAGTTCAAGTTGCAGGTCACCATGGTTAACAATGGAAGAACATTTTTATATGATTCTCGAGCATCACCATAAAAATCCATTTTTAACATCGTTTTGTCAAGTCTCAAGCCATTCTAACAACCTGAATCAGAGCTGATCCATAATCGTGGTTTTTTATGTAATATATGGGCATATCCAGCGTTATTATGTTATCTTGTGCATATTGTGATAAAATTCTCGTCAACATGATCTCACCTTTCTGAGTTAACAACTGAAATAGATATATTACTGATGAATGATACAGCTCATGCAGGGTACCTTTAATGACAGCATGACCTAATGCAGTGTTTTTAATTACACAAGTTTTTTTTTGGATTATCTTTAATCCTTTTTCATGACGGCAAGAAGGATCAGCCTGTTGCAATTCATCTGTAGCGAGCCTTAACCATCAGAGTGTTTGGGTCTTCGTCCTCACGTTCTCTTCACTGCAATAACATTCTGAACTAGTTCAGGCCGGCGTGTGGCAGGCCAATTGTGCAAAATGCTATTATAAAATTCCCAACTTAAGCAGCAACTTTTCCAATTGACGTGCCCAATATTAGCGCATTAAATTCTCACAAACTTTTGGACCAATCACGACTGTACTTGACACGGGAATCAGGCATATGATGGCATCTTGATTGTAAACATGCAAAATTACTGAACCAAATTTGGACCACCGGGGCAGCAGTCCGTGCTGCGTCTCTGTACCAGTCAGCCTCTGCCCGCTGTGTCAAACCAATGCACGGTTGCATAAGTGTCTATCCAACTCAGTCCACGTTTCCCCCAACTGGAATCGGTCCCTTTACAAATCTTCATAGGTGTACTTCTGCATTAAGACTTTTTCCTTCCCAATAACAAGTGGCACAGCCCTGGTTAACGCATTCAGAAACTAACTTTATAATGCATTATATATAAAGACGGTTTTTAAGAAAGGCCTGGGTGTAGCCTCAGGAATCCGTAGTTTAGAAGTTAACCTATGACTTTTAAACTATAGCCTAATTTTTTTGGACAATGTATGCAGCGTTGAAGGTTTTCAATAAAACACTACTAAAATATAGAAAGTGTAGTTGTTGGTGTCCTTATGGCTAGTATGTGAAAATGTATGCAGGTTTGAATGTTTTGAACTTTTGTATGTTTGATTGATTTTTTTTTATATATTTTTTTAATTTTTGAAGTTAGATAAAAAAAAAATGTAAGTTAAAGTTTTGTACTTTGGTATTGTGGTTTTCAGTTTTTGAGCTGTTGTTTTACTGTTCTACATTTTGGATTATGCAGCATGTGGTCTACAGTTTTCCAACAATGCGCTCCTGTTCTACACTGTATTTTTTGCATAGTATTGAGTAAGGGCTGTACGATTTTGGGTTTAAATTGATTTTTATTGTGATTTTAAAAATTAAATAAATTAATAAAAAATAATGGTTTGTCGGGTTTTTATTTATTGATTTGTATTGCGTATGATACAAAAAAAATATATATTATTGATACTACTACTTTTATTATTATTATATTATTATTATTAAATAACATTTATAAAACAGAATTATAATAATATTTTACTGTAAAATTAAAATTTAGTATTTAAGATATAAAAATATAATATTGTAGTATAATGATTTTATAATTTTTTTATTAATTTATAATTACAAAAATATAAAAAAATAATAATTATTCTATATATTAGTAGTATTATTAAATATTGTAAAAATATGAAATATTACTACTGCAATATGTTACTGTAAAATAAAAAAAAAAACAAGTATTTAAGAAAAATATAATATTATAATAATTAAAAAAATCATTAATTAGTAGTAGCAGTAGTAGTAGTAATAGTAAATAAAATAAAATAAAAATAAAAATAAATAAAAATTATGCTACTATGAATAATATTCTCCTGTAAAGTAAACAAGTAGAAAAATATAAAGAAAAGAAAAAAGTATATAATTGTACAATTGTAAAGTTACAATAGTAAAATTTTGGGTGGTCTTGAATTCTTCCTTTTCAAACGTTCAACCATCAAGCTTTTATTTTCAGGGAAAACTTCAAGAAGCCCTTAAAGCTTCTCATGTCAACAGCAGTTGGTTTTTAAGCACGTCATATCCTGATTTAAATGTTATTTTGATGAAATCATGCAGCGCTAGCATTAGCAGCGTGACACTGATATTTCAAACACAGTCGGCGGCTGCTCTATACAGCGAAACACTGAAGGTCACACAGCTCAGCCTTCACTGGCACTTGTGTTTCGGACGGTTTGGTGTTTGAAATTGTGTTTGAGATTTGTATTCAAGAAATTTTTGAACATTTTCTTTGAGCTTTTTATTGAGACGACGGTGTAAAATGCAATCAGATATAGTCACGCTGGATTGAGTTCAGTGTGTATTATTAAAATACTCTGAGTTAAATAACTGAACATCAGCAGCTCTGCAGGTCCGTGAGTAACACAGTCAGGTGCTTTAGCTAAAGACTGCTGGAGCGACATTAAACACATGTGTGGGTACGAGAGGTCGCTCATTAAATAAGCGCTGGGGGCCATTAACTCCACAAGAAAGAGCTTTAGTTAACCTAACATTCAATAATAAACTCAATGCTGATACATGACTGACAGCTCAGAGACACTGCTGTGTACGGCTGTGATAAGAGCGTCTGCGTCCTAAAATATACTCCAGTAACCAGACAATAAAGCTCATTATTTTCATCCCTTCTCACGTCTCATTCAATCAAACACCATCATACATCCTGTGATTCGTTTCCATTAAAAACAAAACGGGCTGCATTTGTCTAAAGTGTCAGAATATAAATTAGAATTGGATATTAGCGTCTGCGGCGCAAAAACCTGCTTCTGTGAACAATCGCCGCATCTGCATAACAATGAGACGCCGCTCGCGTTTTGATCCACCATCATGGAATTTTTTTTTTTATTCCAAAAATTCTCCCTCAAGGGAATTCCTGTTATACTAAGAATTCCATATCCTCGCTGTCTGAATGCTTTGGAATGCAGGGAAATTTCATTTCACCATCTAAATTGGATCTGGACGTGCGTCGTCTGGCTTTGGAGTGAATGTGATGGACGAGACGTGATTTCCGAACTGAGCGGAGCGCTAGCAGGGAAAAGACTTTGGCACTACGCAATAATCATCTTAAAAATGGCGACTGTCTGGACTGAGAAGAATTGAATTTAGCAGAAACCTTCACCTGGTGTAAAAAGAGCTTCCAGAAACATTCACATATGTTGGAAACCTTTCAGAGTCGTACAGAAATATAAGCACATCTTGTTAGTCCTTCACCCTGATGATACAGTGAAACTAAAGCTCATAACAGAATCAGGGTAATCAGAAATAAAATCAATTAAATTCTCCATTCAACCTGTTCTTCCTGTGTTTTCTCGGCTTAAATTATCTTAACACAAAGCTTAAGATGATATCAAATATTAATGCTGCTGTACATGGATTTGTGCACACTGGCCATCTGTTTTTTTTTTTTCAAATAAGGAATTCAGAACTGTTCTGTTCAACTAAGTGAGATGAAATCGAATGCTTACAAAATCAATCAAGGCCACATTATAATGTGATTTCATAATTTGATTTGTGGAATTCACAGACAGGGATTGTTCCAAAGTTTAATTCAAAACATTAGCACAATGTTAAAAGTCAAACCTAAAACAGGTTAGTGTTGTCATTCTTGCCAGCTAGCGATGTAAATTAAAAATTATTGGCAATAAAATGAAATGAAATGAAATTAAATGAAATGAAATGAAATGAAATAAATAAATAAATAAATAAAAAATAAATAAATAAAAAATAAATAAATAAAAACAAATAAATAAATAAAAAATAAAATAACAATTAAATTAATATGTCCCATGCCAACTTGCCGTTTCAAAAGAAAAATTAATAAGTTATTTAACTAGTGACTGTTGCCATGTTTGCTGGCCTGTGACATAAATTGTCAACATAAATTACCAAATTGCCAATTCTAAATAAATTTAAAAAAAAAAAATTTAAAAAGAAAATATATAATATATATATATATATATCTTTGATATGTCACCTGACAACAACTGCTTCAATTGAAAATTAAATATTGAAAATTGAAAATTTAAATAAGCACCTGTCACCATGTTTTCAGGCCTGTGACATAAAATGAACAACTACTGGCAATCCAATACACACCCATAACTAATTTAAAGTAAAAAAGTACTCCTTACTATCAGCCTAAATTCACTGCGTGCAACCTAGAGTCAAAAACTACTGCATTAATATTCTGTGCTGCCTTTCATCTGACTTCAAACGGACGCGTATCTGTGCTCAGCTCCCCTCAACGCAGTCCTTTAAGTTCCTGAAGTTTTAGCGGTTTAAGTGGTGTTTTTTTTACTCGTTTTTGTTCTGAGCTCGTTCTCTCAGAGTCAGTTATGTTAGTGTGTTTTTGGAGGTTTAAGTGGTGTTTTTTCAGAGGCACTACATCCACACAATGAGCCATGCCATCATATTTTCCACACTTGTGCAGTGAATAAAAGTCATTCAGTTCTACGTGTTACTTTACAGCATGTAAAACTTTTTTTTAAAGAGCTGCCAGAACATTCTGTGCAACATCTGATAGTTTGGCCTACAGAAGTCAGTCAGTCATATAGGAACAAACTCTTACTTTGTCTTCATTTACAATGTGATAATTTTAGCATATGATCTTCATCCGCAAGATTACTTTACAAAAACTGCGAATGTGAATCTGTAGTGTGTGTGGAAACTGCACCTTTATTTAGCTCACGCCTGTTTGCGGAGCTGAACAAAGCCAGACCCGCTCTCCCACCGCTGGTATGATTAAACACTCCCACACCGTTATGTCTCTGTTATTACCTTCCTGATCTTCACATCAGCACATATTACAAAGAATAAGATTATAATATTGATCGCTTTACCAAATGCTTTCACGTCTCCTCTGAGCTGTGATTAACGCCTGTGCATTTAATTGAAAACCCGGACTAGTGTGTTCGACTCAAACTACAATCCTAAATGAGCAGCACACCGGAAAGAGAATAAAAAAGCCAACCCAAAAAGCCCCTGAGGATGAGGACGAGGTCTTCTCTGATCCCTTTATAAGGGGAAACACAATAAATCTGTCCCCTAGAATGCTGTCTACAGCCTATAGGCAGCTGACTTCTAAGCAACCCTTTATGCACATACTAGCAAGTATCTGCATATTTCTTTTTTTTTATTTACGCACAATTACATATTAGATTCTATAAATATGTATGTGTGTGTGTTTTATATATAGTCCAAGAAGATAACATTCATATGTGATTTATGAAAGAATAACAACTAAATATTTAATATAATAGAACTTTAATCATTAGATTGCAGCAACCATTTATGAATGAAAATGTAGAAATGCATTATTTATATTTGAGACTTTTATTATTTCTGTAAAATACTAATAATGCTAATAAAATAGCACTACTACTACTACTTCTACTACTAATAATAATAGTAATAAAACAAATAATTTAATCAGTTTATCAAAACTAACTTTGACAACAGAGTTTGACATTAAATTGTTGCTAAACTGCAGGGTTATTATAGTGAACTAAAAATAAAATGAAAATGTAAAAAAAAAAACATAAAAAATTGTTACTTTAAATACAATACAATAAAATAAAAATAACTGATAAAATTACAGAAAGCTATTTTTTCTCATTTTAATTTAATTTAACTTGATGCACTAAAATAAAACTGAAATAAAAAAATAAAAATGCATGCAAATGTAAAATGCATAATAAAGAACACACGTGCATGCAAATTTGGGGTAAAATAGTACATTACCATCAATGTTTTTTGATACGGAATGAAATACAACTATTTATTTGCACATATGTTGCCTTAAAATGCTGCATATATAGCTCACTAGGTTTTTGGAAAAGAGCGATAAAAACTAAATGAAACCTATGCAATACTGAGGCAGAGGTTACGGCGGCACTGAGGGTGATAATACGAGCCTAAACCCCCCAAACTCATATATAAGTCATGAAGAGAGCCCCTTAAGTGCCGTTTGCTTCCCTCACGTGATTTGTCGCGGATACATGACGGTGATGGATTGGGGTGTGTGTGTGTGTGTTGGGGGTTTCATGAGGAAGTATGCAGACATCAGCAACACTAAAAATCACATCAGGTTTCTCCATCCAGTTTCATCCATTTTTCACAGCACACACGCTAACATTTCTATCTGTCACCGGCATTACCCACATGCCTTCTAACTGTTGTCTGCTCCAGGCGCTTTGCATTGAAGATGGTAAACTGGACAAGGCCCCAGGTGCACGATATCTGCTTTGATACACACACACACACACACACACACGCTTTGCATTGAAGATGGTAAAATGGACACACACCCACACACACACACACACACAGACACAGACACACACACACACACACACACACACACACAAAAGGTCTCAACTGTCACTGTATAGCTGGAGATTTTGATAAGTCACAGAAATCCTCCGCTGCAGGTCAAACTCATCGCTGCCCTTGAATCTAGAAGACAATGAGAGTTTGCAGGCATTCTGTCCACGTACACATGCACTGGTAGATTTATATACAAGAGCGATAAGTTGACATAGTCATTCGCGCACTTTAAAAAATATGTAGTTTGCATGTGGCAAGAATGAACAAAACAACAAACGAAAGACAAATACCATTCCTTCGCTCACATTTATTGATTGAATTAGCCAACAGCCGCTTCTGTTCTGCGTGGGAAATGAGTTTCTGTATCTCTGCATCCACAGCACATCAATGATAAGCTGCCGTTTGGGACTAAATGTCTCTTTGGTGCTAACAAAGTGTTTCGGTTATTGACTAGCAGCCTCAAACTGGGAATTTATGCATCTCCAGCCGCTGTAATGTATTATTTGCTTGAGAAGGGCTAGGTGTAGGTGTTGAAATTAAACGGAAGGCAAATCAATTTAAGCCTGACATTTGGTGTAGACTCATGGAAAACATCATCTTCACCTACAAAATGAATAAATATTCTTTATTTTATTCATACATTCACCACCATACACTACCATTTGGGGTTGGTAAGATTTTTTTTTATTTGATAAGTCTTTTTTTGCACACAAAGGCTGCATTTATTTGATCAAAAATTATTACAATTTTAAATATAAAAATATTTTAAACTGTAATTTATTTATGTGATCAAAGCTGAATTTTCAGCATCATTCCTCTAGTCTTCAGCATCACATGATCCTTCAGAAATCATTCTAATATACTGATTTTCTGCTCAAGAAACATTTCTGATTATTATCAATGTTGAAAACAGTTGTGCTGCTTCATTTTTTTGTGGAAACTGTGATACATTTAATTTTTCAGGATTCTTTGATTAATAGAAAATTCAGAATAACAGCATTTATTTGAAATAGAAATCCATCTCTTCTCAGATGGAAATGATGGGACATTGATGGGTTATGATTCAGTTCTGATCACATAATTTATTCTTTTGTATTTTTGGATTTGTAACAATCTCACAGTTTTTCAGATGTTAAACACAAAAATCATAATCACAAGAGTTCTTCATAATCATGAAGTACATTGAATGACTAAATATAATTGATTGCTTCTTCATCAAAATTATTGCAGAGCGGATGTGTGTCTTGTGTTTTATATATAGTGTGCAAAAGACGCATTCATCAGATTATGGCATGTATTTCACAGCGGGTCAGTAATTGGGTCTAGTTTCTTGTTTAAGAACGGGGGTTGTATTTTCCGTCTAATCCCATCACCCCCAAACGAGCCCAGACCCCGACCGCTTCAAATGCACATAAGCCCTTAATCTCATCATGTGTTTCATACAGCACTACACACTCCACGCCTGACATCGCCTCACATTGAGAGGCTAATATCACTTTCACAGCAGGATACAGAGAATATTTATAGAAGTGGCCTAAAGCATGGAGACACACACATACTGTATGTAGGGCTGCCCCCGACTAAAGATTTTTCTGGATCATTTGAAGCATTAGTCAATTAATTGCACGTTTATTAATAAACAGCTATGAGACTAATAAAATTTTGGTTGACCAAGCCTCTTCTGGTTGGTCGACTATTAGGGGGCAGCCCTAACTGTATGCATACAGAAATTCACTATAAAGAGAACTGAAACCAATCATGTTAAGAAATATACTGTGTAGGGCTGTGCAAAAAATCGAATGCGATTTTCATGCGCATCTCCTCAGTGAAGGCGCTGCTGTAATTAGTAGTATATCTCCAGCACGTGCGTTAAGATCAGGGTTGCCAGGTTTTCACAACAAATCCTGCCCAGTTTCTTCTCAAAACTAGCCCAATCGCATTTCCAGGAGGTTCCCCGATAAAAATTGCATCCCGGGGTTAAAATATAAGTTTTTTTTGGCAGGGGTTGCCTTGGTAAAATTCGCATTTTAGGGGGGCTAAATATCAGCACGTTATTGGTATTGGGGTCGTTTCAACCCGCGGACATGAAAAACAACCGCAGACTTGGCAACACTGGTTCAGGTGGAGCGGCGTTTACTGCACAGAGCCGTAGTCCACCGACAAGCTACACAAAATCTCTTTCAAAATCGACAAAGAATCGCCTGCGATTTTAAAATCGATTTTGTGTAGATTGTTGAATCATGGCTCTGTGTCTAAATGCCAAACCAGTGTTGCCAAGTCTGTGGTTGTTTTTCATGTTCGCGGGTTGAAACGACCCCAATACCAATAACGTGATATTTAGCCCCTAAAATGTGAATATTACCAAGAGAACCCTGCCAAAAACGTGTATTTTTATTGCCCGGAACGAAACACGATTGGACTAGTTTTGAGAAGCAATTGGGCAGGTTTTGTTTTGAAAACCTGGCAACCCTGATCTGAGCGCACGTGCTGGAGATATACTATTAATCACAGGAGCGCCTTTACTGAGGAGATGCGCATGAAAATCGCATTCGATTCTTTGCACAGCCCTAATACTGTTCATTAAAATAAACTGCACATTATGATCAATCATTAAACTACGGAAGCTTGTTTCTGCCCTGAGATGAATTAAAAGGTAATCGTAACTTTTTATCTCATAATTTTTTAGATAAGAGTTGCTCTTAAACATTAAATATAACCATTTATAATTTAAATACCTAAATATTTGTAAATATCTCAACATCTTTAAATTAATAGTTCTATATTTCTTTTGTATTTTATATTTCTGTATTGCTTCATGAGATTGTAGTTCTTTCCCTCAGCAAAGTCTGATTTTCAAATACTTCCTTTTGTTTTTAATCAAAGTCTGTGGCTTATAACTCATTAATGAAGACATTAAAATACCTTTGGGGAAACAAATTAATGAAAGAAACCCTTCTAAAACAAACTTCACAGAAAAGTGGGTGGGCACTCTTATACTCTATTAAAACATTATTATAAACAAATTCATAAAGTGCCAACCTTCCCCTAGAAGATCTAGTCCTTACAGTCAGGGATTCCCACAGACATATGGATCCTTTATATGTGCAGACACACATTCAGTGCATAACGCTTATGCAGCAGACCCCAAATGAACCATAATAAAATAAAAGCGCAGAAATAGCTCCATTAACACAGTGGGGTGTCATCAGCTCTCAGCGGATCTGGCTGACCTCATGCCTGAAACACCCACAGTGTGTCAAAACACGTCGTCTGCTCCATCGTTACTCAACAAAACTCTTGCATTTAAGCATATCACTGATGCAATACAATCAGACAAGTAAATGCGTACAGATTCCGGAGAAGGTATATGTCTGAAATTTCTCTCCCATTTAGCAAACAGTTGGAGAATTTGGTCATTTTCAACTTTAAGTAAATCTATGCTGTATGCACAACTAGATAAGGAAGGATGCATTTTTGTAGATGCTTTCCATGTCTGTAAAAATACAGACTCAGTATAAAGGACTGTGCCTCATCATCACCAGAGATAGAGACTGAGAAAAGCCTAGAGGCCTTTAAATTCCACTGCCAGTTTTAATTACACACACAAGGGAAAGTAAATTTCTATTTCCCAGCAGACAGGCATGTGTTCTTCAGCTGCAGTACATCAGAGAGCAGCATATTAATTCATCTGTTCAATTCAAATGCATTTCATGGTGCAACTCACAATGGCTCTTTCATCATGTCAGGAGTGAATTACTGTGTTTCTAACTCAGTACTACTGTTGTAACAGAATCAGAATCAGAATGAGCTTTATTGCCAGGTATGTTTACACATACGAGGAATTTGTCTTCATGACAGAAGCTTCCACAGTGCAGCAGAATGACAACGACAGAACAAAAACGAAGGTGATGAGAGAATATAATTAGAAGAATAAAATTGGGATTGAAGTTACTAGTGATAGATAATTGTATGTACAGGTATCTTACAATAGACTGTTTTGTATGTACAGGTGTATTATGTGCAAATTCGAAATGCAAACTAAGTATGTGTGTTAGATAAATAAATATGTAAGTGTATAAGTAGTGTTGTGTGTAACAAGAGTAACATTACAGCAGGCCAATATTAACACCAGTGAAACACACACACACACAATGAATGTTTTCCAGGTAATTAGCAATTAGAAAAAAAAAAAACTATTTTTAAAAAAACTAAAATTAAAAATACTTAAGTTATATTATAAATTGTAAATGGAACATCAAACTCTTGTCATCAAACAGCATGTGTGATGTTTTCTACAAAAAAAAAAAAAAAATATATTTAATAGGTTAGTTTAATAGGGTAGAAAATTTGGTGTAAATTTTAGAGATATTCCAGAAATTTTGGAAACTTTCCAGGATTTTTTGGAATATTTCAAGGGATTTTTTTTTGTTTTTTTTAAAGTTTTTTATATTTTTTCAACCCTAACATTTACTAATATTCACAACTTACACACTAACCACATTTCTGCTAGAGGTTACAGTCATTTTTGTCATTGGAGGTGTACTCCAATATTTGTGTCACCAAGGCACTAAACCGAGTCATCAGAAACGATCCCATCCTAATCAGTGACCATCTGCATCCTCCTCGTGTCTCTGACTGGTGAAATTCCCACTGAGAAGTTGATTATTGGCGATTACTTCCAAGTGTCTGTCACACAAACATCCCAGCGGGATGAGGGTCAACACACTGAACGCAGTCAATACAGATGTGTGTCTGTCTCAATGCAATGTTTACAGAATACTAATGCATTGTGGGAGTCCCAGCAGCACAGTCTGGACTGATGAGGGGTTAAACGAGCCGCTAATGAGCCACATCAGAGAGCGAGGGACAGAATGAGACAAAGGCATGAGGTGTTTTCACATATTCAATACTTTTCTCTTAAAAACAGCTCTGGAAATTTGTTAAGATGCTGTAAAGTGTCAGCAATGAACCATAACATATAAGAACAAGAACAAAGTAACAGCTGGTTATGCCTGTGATGTAAATCAATGAGATCTTTATAACCGCATCAGATACTTACATAAATTCAGTCATCACTCTGTATCTCAATAACGTGTCTTAGAAGGGTGATTAAATGCTTAGTTTGTTGATAAAAACATATAATGCAATGCAATCCAATCAAGTAAAGCAAAGCTGCTTCAATCTGGAAATATTACTAGTTATTCTTACACTTATGTTATGAAAAAATCGTATAGTTTGATGGAATGCAATGTGGTAGTTTGAAAGATTCTTAAATGACAAATTTTAGGACTTTTACTTGATAAGGAATTTTTATATGATATATAAAATATAAATAAGATGTAAGTAGGATGAATGGAGTAGTTTGGTAGATTGCGTGCAACAAGTTTTGATCATGTTCATCATTTAGAGGCCCTATAAATATGATATAGGCCTACAAATATGATACAGTTGGATTTATAGGGTTAAAACTAAACCAGGTCTGTGTGAATATGATGAATATGATTTTATATGAACAAACAATCAGGCGTTATACTGATATAAGCCTCACAAACCTTATTGGCTGTAATTTCATATGTGGCAATGTAGGTTATCTGAATATGTCAGGAATACACGTTACAAAAATAGCAGTACGGTTGTGAAGTATTTCAGACACACCCAAGGACACGGCAGCTGCTGCGAGACCTTGACACGAAAGTCAGCGAGACACCAGAATTAATATCCAAGGACGGTCAGAGACAGGACGCGATCTGTCGCTGAGCCGGTTTTCCTAATGTTATTCATCGCTCGATATGAATGTGAGTGCTGGTCAAGGTCTTCTGTCTAGAAAGGATACTGAAGGCTTCTGTAAAGGTCAGAGTTCAGGTATAAAGTAAATGAGAGTGACAAACACAAAAGGTCAGCTGATCCATCATCGATACGCCCCCTCCACAGCCACACCGTAAGACACGCCCCTTCCACGAATATAATTATAGGAACGGTCCAGGTTCATGAGTCAAGCTCTAGAGATAACGTGTGACGTGCTGTTCATCAGCACAGAAAATCATTTCAATTTTTTAAAAAGAAGGCAACAGTACAAATACACAATTTAAAAAAAATAGCAACAAAAGTTAACATCACATGCTCACATGAGATTAATGAGATAGAATCCCTGTCAGTATAAACCTGTCATGATATATGCCAAAAAAAAAATAATAATTTGTCAGTAACATATGGATTATATAACTGAGAAAAGCTCATATTTAAATATATAAATATCTTTCAGCTATTGTAGGTAAGGCAAAGTTTCTTGCTTACATTTACTTAACAGTATCTTGATATATTACATTTAATAATTTAATAAAAAATAAATTGAATACAAAAATCTGTTTTAAGGCAAGTTTAATTATATAGCACATTTAATACGCTCTATGGTAATTCAAATTGCTTTACATAAAAAGGATATAAAATAATCATAAAATAATTAAAACAAATGAATTAGAAATTGAAATAAAGTAATATATATATATATATATATATATATATATTATATATAATATATATATATATTATATATATTACATAAAATAATTAAAACAAATGAATTAGAAATTGAAATAAAGTTATATATATATATATATAATAAAATGATTAAAAATGTAATGTATTAAAAAATATTAAGAATATATAAACTTTTAAAAAAATATAACATGAATAAACAGTAAAATGTTATATAAAATTGTTAAATAAAAATATAAAAACAAAAATTCAAGATATTGCTAAAAACTACAATTGCATCTCAAACTAAAATAACACAAAGTTCATCTGTCAAAATAAATGCTCCACCACTAACAGTAGGATCTAGGCAACATTACTGATTAAAAACTCAATTTTTGTATAGATTTAATGAGTGCTTTAAGAACAACATGAGCATAAAATAGTTGGAAACCCCAAATCCTCATTTAAACACAAGCTTCTCACTGTAGCTTACAAAGACAATAGCTTACAGACAGTTTTCAGTCATTGCACCTAAAATATAAGATTAAAGCATCATTAGATGTGGTTCTGTTCAATACTTTGTGCTGAACGTCAGTCAGAGCTCAGGTGTCGTTCCATGAATCCCCTCGACCCAGTTAAATGACCAATAATGATATTCAGCTATTCAGTCATTGTTTTAAGCAGCTGTTGTAGGTAATGCTGCCTTTTTAAAATCTTGTCACTAGTTAACAGTAATTTAATGCTGGTTAATACTTAAATACACTGCAATACTAGCAAAGTATGATGCAAAAGAAAAAGAAAAAGAAAAAGAAGCAGCATCATTACATGAAGATGCTCTGAAGGATGAATGTGACCTTCTCCATGAGACTCCTCAAAAGTGTTAAAAAAGAATGGGACAAAGAACTAGTTATTTGAATCTGTTTTGTATAAAAGCTTGGTTCGGCCATGGGATAAAAAAAGGTAATTGCACCTTTTTTTTTTCATAGAATTCTGACTTTATATCTTGCAATTCTGACTTTTTTCTCAGAATTCTGACTGCAACTCTTTACATCTCATAATTCTGTTTTGGGTTTTTTTCACCACAAAGTCGCCATTCCCCTTTTTCATCCCATAGAGGAAACAAGCTTTCATTGTTTGGTTACAGCACACACAAGACACACATTTAATGAGAAACCAATCATCATCACCTGAAATTTTCACAGTATGGCTGTCATTCAAGTAAATACCAGAACTCTGTGTGTAAAGAATTAGATTAAACACTCAGAAGATAAGTGACAAGTGCATTTGGCCAGACCCACACACACACACACACACACACACACACACACTCACTCAATAAGCTCACTGCCAGGTTCATTCCCTCGTGCTGTTCAAAGCATTTCCACCCATTAAATGTGATGTTTCCAACCAAACAAAAATATCATGTCAGACATTTCTGCTTCCTGGATGACAGAAAAGAGAGAAAGAGAGACAGCACAGCGAGGCATTGTTAATATTCATACTGCTGCATTCTGATGCGACACATAAATAAATAAATAAATAAATAATGGTGCCAGTCTTTTGATCTTTTTTCTGAAAAGTATTAAGCTGTGTGAATTTTACAATAATGAGATGAGCTCACAGTGTATAATGAGTGCGTGTGGGTGCACTAGGGAATCAGCAACTGTGTTATGATACAATATGCATAGCAACACTTATGCATCAATGCATCATAATGTCATAACTGGATCATGACTGGAACTGCACCAAAAAAGTAAGCGAGCCTCAGAGCGACCACAATATTTTGCATAAAGAAAATGAGGGCTATTTTAGGACCGTTATGATTATTTTTTGCATTGTTAAATTATATTCATGACTTATAATTACTATAATGCAAAGAAAAAAATAAATTAACTATATCAACCCTGGTTCTTGACATGTCTAGTTCATCAGAATTCTCTTTGTTTTGCTCTGGATGTGTTTTTAAAGCGTTCTGGGAGGAGATATTTGGATTCCATTTCAATCCGATGGAAATGTTTCCTTTATTTGTCATCCAGTGCGTTCCCAAACGGGACAGCGATGGACTGGTCTACAGTCAGAATCAGCTGACAAGTGTTCTTTCAAAGCACATCAGAGCATCGGGTGTGATCGCTCGGGTCACGCTCACAGCTGCTTTGACAGTTCAGCTCCCAAAGTCCCAAAAGCCCCTTTGAGGGGGATCAGAAACAGGGGTAACCGCAGTCCTTCGGGTTTGTGTGTGTGTGTGGAAGCCACTGAGATTTGATTGACACGACTCGCTGCCAGACTGAACACACTCGCAGCACCACACAGCTCTGACTGACAGCACAGCAGAACTAGAGAGTGAAAATAACACACACACATACCTGGATGGAAGCAGGGAGGTGTGAAGCATCGCTCCACTTTTCTCACTACTGTCATGCTAGAGAACTGGGTCAATGCAGTTTCTCACTGCAGCAGAAAAGCTTGCATGGATAAAAGCATGAAGATATATAGAATAGCTCCACTATAAACCAGCCTACATTCAGATATGAAATGCACACTTTCACCATCCAAAGAAATACACCAGTTTGAACGTAAAATAGGATGAGAACAGTGCTACATGTTGACTTAAGAGACACTGCATAGTTGAGTACATAGTGAATAAGTACATAGTGTATGAGTGCATAGTGTATAGCAGGGGTGCACGATAAATATCACTGGACAATATGACATGAATAATAGCGTATTTACACCACAAAAAAGGACATGATCAATAGGTTTAACATTAGTTTAACTCAGGGGTCCGGAACCTTTTTTGACCAAAGAGCCAATTTTTTTTTTGGATAATGCATTTTTCCAAAAGAGCCTACATATACATATATTTATAGCCTAATATTATATAAAATGATAAAATTATTAGGGATGCTCCAATCTGCCTTTATCACCTCCGATACCGATACCTAGGGTTCAGTATTGGCCGATACCGATCTGTTACCAGTGAAGTTTCTTTTTTTCCATTTAAATAAATGTAGAATTCATATATCTCTGTGGGTGGAACTAATAATCATTCTTTCACAATTTACTAAATACAGACTACTTCATTATAAAGAAATATAAACAATACATATGGAAAAATATATATGTTTATTCATATTCTATGACAAAAATGTATCATAGACTAGGTTAGTGAATAATTCGGCAGCAAAAGTTATTCTAGAAAAACCAGTGCACAATCGTTTTAGAAATCCAAACATTTAGTGAAAAAACTTTTGTAGTGAAAAATATTTTGTGGGGATCAAATAAAAGTGTTGCACTAAATATGGTAAAATGTTACACATTGCTATTTGTATTATAAAATCCATTAATGAAAATCATTCATGAATGTATTTATATATAAGTATACACTATAAAATGAAAATACATTTCTTTTAAATAAAAAGTGCAAAGCACAAAGGGAAGAGAAATTGATGCGTAGTATATTATATCTGTACAACAGTTATTGAGCCTTTCTTTTAACAGTTTTAAATTTCAAAGTGTTAAAGGTAACTAACACTTGACGAGGAGTTCTGTGTATGGTTCGCTGTCCCATCAGCAAAGGAGCTCCGTGCAGCCAGCCACTGCTTTCGGTTGATCTGTATTTGTTTCTTTTATGGAATGTTAGTTTGCCTAGTTTAGGTCATTTGTTTGTTTGTTTTTAATGGTCTCTTATTCCATTAGAGATGGTGATATGCGGGTGGTGTAGCTTAAGATTTCTGTCTTTTTGGTTTGCGTGTCTGTTTATGTTACTAGAGTCCTTTTTAAACGAGCACTTTGAAAACAGGGTTTGTAACAGATGATTTGATGGTAAAGGGTGAGAGATCTGGTGAGCCACATGATTTCTGACAGACAGCCAGGTGTTCTCGACCGCTGGTTTAACTCATCAAAACAAGTCCAGTAAAAAAAAAAAAAAAAAACTTTTTTTTTTAAATTCTATTTTGTTTTTAGGTTTTTTTTTTTTGTTGTTTTAATTTTTTAAATTTATTTTTATTAGGTTTTAGGTTTTTGTTTTTTTAATTTTAGTTAATTTTGTATTTCATCTTTATTCATAGTAATTCAAAGCCTTTACATCCAAAAAGCACTGACAGTATTTTACAGTAAAATGAATGTTTATGATTTTTCAGATATAGTAGCGCTACTTAAAGTTAATTAACAGGTTCTTATTGTAGCATGGTTTACAGTCTTCTTCTGTAAAAATGTAACTTTTTTTTTTGTTTTACTTTTTTGTTATGTAATTTTTTTTTTTTTTTTTTTTTTTTTTTTTTTTTTTTTACAAAACTTAAACGTCACATTAAAAGAGACACAGATTTAAATACTGAGGCCAATTAGTTTTAGCTAAAAACCAGGACAAAAGCCTAAAATATCCGTGTAATGGATCTCCTGTCATGTAAAGTCCCACAGCACAGACCCAAAATAGCAAGAAACCGCCTATAATAATGTGAGCAGGAACTCAATACGACCTTAAACACAACTCATTACCAACCACCGTCATGTTCAGATGTCAAGTGACATTGTCCTGAACTAAACTCAGCCTGATCCATGAGAAAACGGATCATCTAGGGTAAAAATGAAGATAATGGAGAAGGAAAAGTCTATTTGCTGGTTTTACAGTGGTTATTTGTTCTCTGGCTCTAAACTGAGCTGAAAACATCCAGCTGTCAAGATCACTCAAGGGCTCTTTGAAAGAAAACCTCTTTCTTGTCATGTCAGACTGAAGGAGCATCTACTAGTTTTGGAAAAGCTGAAATCAATCTTCTCCGAGAGCTCCAGCAGAGAGGCACAGTATGGAGGAGAACAGAGAATCTGGATCAATATATAAAGGGGTCGGATCTCCTTCAAAAAAAACCCTCACACACACACACACACACACACACACACACACACACACACACACACACACACACACACACACACACACACACACACAGTCTCCCAGAGGTGTCTTACAGCTCGGTGCTATTAATCAGATAACCTGAATGCTTATGTTCTCAAAGAGCTCTTTCCATTCTGATATTATTGATTTTTTACGTCAGCAAACGACACTAAAGGAGATTTGCCAGAATTACAGGTTATTACAGACTTTTATCATCGCAAACAGGATTGTGTGTTTTTTTTTAATAAAAAAATGTGTGTGTACTATGTGACTGAATAACATTGAACCGGTCAAGAACATGCACAGGTCATATTTTACTTCTAAAACTAAACAAAAAAATTATATTTTATATAAAAAAAAAATAAAGCCTACTTTTAGGACATCATATTAATCCAATATGTAAAAGAAAAAACTCAAAAATAGCATATTAACATCACAACCAGTGATCTACTAGAATAGTTTATGTTTATTTTAGATTTTTTATATTTTCTGTTTTTTGTTTTAATTTTAGTTAATATTTTAGCTTTGTGTGTGTGTGTGTGTGTTTTTGTTTTTGTTTATTTTTTTATGTTTGTTTTTTTGTGCTTGTGTGTAAGAGAGAATGCGTGCACGTTTTGGTCTTTTTTATTAGTTTTTTTTAAATATGTTTTTATTTTTTTTTTTTTAGTTTTAGTTATTTTAATACTTTAACATACTAAAAATTGAGGAATATTGCCTTGGCTACTAGCAGAAAAAAATTAACATGTAAATAAATAACATATAATATATAATATATAATAAATAAAAATATATAAAATAAAAATTACGAAGTTATTTATATTTCAGTTACAGTTTTTTTTTTTTCAGTTTATTTTATTTCATGTAATTCTATTTTATGGTTTTCGTTTTAGTTAACAATAATAATCCTAAACACAACCACATGCTCATTAACATTACCACCCATATTTACATATACCTTTAGGACTTCTGTATTAGCTTTGACAAACTTATCTGAAAATGCATGTGCAAGTAATAACATATACATCAGTATTACACAACAACAACAAAAGAAAATATATTAATTTAAAAATAAAAAAAATCTTAGGACCTAATTATTGTAAAAAATATATAAAAATTATTAAATTGTTAAAGAACACACAAACACACATTAAAGGTACAACAGCAAAAACAGCCTGGATGAGGATGGAAAAAAATCATGAAGAACTAAATTATGGCTGAGTTTGATGCAAGAAACCTTGAATTATCATATAAACAACAACAAAACCTCTACAAAAGTGTAGGATAAATGTGTTTTATGTGTGACACTGGAGGTCACAGTGCTGGAGGCTGCAGTGTGAGACGGGGCCATAGATGTCAGATCTGCTCTCAGTCAGAGATTCACTGTGCTAAAGTGTCACCTTGGCCACCCCCTGCAGACAGCGGGTGTTTGGCAATCAGACAGGTGCTGTGTGTGAGATGTGTGAGAGTGTGTGTGCATTTCATGCCTGGTCTGATCCTGCATACGTTTAACGTTAGCAAATGCCCAAATCTGCACAGCCCTCTTCTACAGACAAATACTCAACAGAAGACAACTGGCAGTGATGCATACTGCACACAAATATAACATATGCTGCAGAAAATCACTAGTTCCAATCTGATGAGCAGGGAGTTCCATGATGCAGAAAAATTGCAGAATCCAGTCATAAAAAAAAAAAAAAAAAAAAAAAAAAAAGGAATCTGCTGTATAATGTGGAATGTCAGGGAATTTGTCACATTTTGGACGAATAAGATGAATACTAAGATTCATTTCATAAACATTTCACTATTTCATTTGATAAAAACAATCATCAGATTGAACACACAGAAACTGAAAGGTCTTCACTACAAACCTTTAAAATGAAAGTTCAGTTTAACTATATAAAGTTGCTAAATAACTAGTTGGTTAAACTAATTGAAATAATATTGTATAATATTAGGTTTATCTAAATGAAATTATTTTGTATTAAGTTGTTACAATTTTATTTTTTAAAACTATATTAAATTATATTTTTTAATATAGCACTTTTTTGCCAAAAAATTCAAGGAATTGTTACATTTAAAATCTGAATTTTAAAAGATTCATTAAACTGCTAACGTTTTTTATTAAATTGTTATGCCTTTATTTGATTACCACAAATTTTTAGTAAATTTGTATCAAATCATCAATGTATAACAATGTATAAATTGTTAAAGATTTAGGAATTTTATTGATTAGATATGCTTTTTTGATTAATGCAATTTAACTACACCATTTAAATGGAATCCAGAACCCCCACCCCCTCCCCCCTCAAAGCATAGAGTTTGATTAAAAAAAATAAAATCAGAAAATAGGAATAAATTTAATGCATTTCATAATGCCTTACCCATTTAACTTTTATGAAACTTTTAATAAATGTAAAAATTTAAGCTTCATGATTTCAATTAAGTAGATAATGCTTTTTGATTACTAAAATCTAACTGAAATGGAATTCACAAAAATCACATGGTCTCTTATTTATATATGAAGAGAGTCCTGAACTACCATTGCGTCCTTGAATAACTCACTGAACTTCAAATCACTCTAGTGCTATTGTATCTGAAATAAGTGCACTCACTTTAGATCTGCTACTAACAACATCCTAATCAATTTGATATAAGTGCTTTGTCTCCCATCCAAAAACTGATTCAAGCCCATGACAGACAGGAATCACAGCCAAAGATAACATCGTTAAGAGCAGCCTTTTAAGCAAACCGGATCCAGTGAAGAAATGTGAGAGGAATAAAACAGGATGTGAGGGATGGAGCGACAAAAGGAGAAATAGCAGACTCAGCATGTAATAAAGTGAGATATTTAAAGGAGAAGACAGCAAACATGGAGAGGGGGATTTCTTCAGAGACCGCCCGTCTGTGCAGAAGGAAGATTAATAGTCTGAAGACAAAACAAAACATGGTGAGAGAGAAAACATATGTGTTTTGTTCATGCGTGTCCTGGGGCGTAATATTAGATATTCATACAGCCTCATAATAACATCAAATCATATCAACCCTCTTAACACATGCTTTTAAATAACCAGCAAACTCCATTTCACTACAAAACATGAACTTATTATTCATACTGTCAGAAACATTCAAGAGCTACAATTATATCTGTTAATGAAGTTTTTTTTCTGTGATTTCCCATTAACACTTTACAGCAACAGATTCAGAAGGTTTACATTCATGCATTTAGCAAAGCCACCTGCATTGCATTCAAAATATATACATTTCTATCAGTTCCTGTGAAAAACTATGTGAATTCAGAAAGGATTCAAATCAGTTCAGTCTTACAATATCAGTGTTGATCCGCCTGTTCAACAAAAAGTGATTTGAGCATGACACAGAAGTGAATATTCATATCTACAGAGATTAAATACTAAAACTAATAATATAATAGTCAACGAGTCACAACCACAATGAATCAACCTTTGACTGAATCATAATTAGTATATATTTTTTGTTCAAGTGAATCTGCTCGGAATTTCAGTGCAGATTAAATGCACCCTGTTCTAAAATGCAATGTTTACTTCAATATGTTTATACGTTTAACATTTCTGTGCCTATATGTTAAGCAGAATGCATGACAAAGCAGATAGTAGCCAGATGGTTGAGCTCCAAAAATGACAAAAAAAAGATGGAAAACCACCATAAAAGTTGCTCATGCAACTGTTCACTATACTCATGGTCTTCTAATGTCATGCAACAGTGTTGTGCAAAGAACAGGGCTAAATGCATGCTTTTGCTGAAAATTGCTTTAGTTGAAAAAAAATTGTTGTTGTTGAAATCTGATGCCTTTAAAACATGCATAAAACATATGTATTTACATGTATTCAAAAACACAACAGAAGGACAATAGATACATTGGTTTTGATGTCTGTTATGAATGTGCAGAAAAATGCAACATGAAGACTTAAATCATGAACATGCAAATTATCCAGGCGAAATGAATATAGAATAAAAAATATCTGAACTTTTTCTGAACATTACCACAGAAGAAGAACAGGCACATAAACTTCAGTGGCTCACAGACAAACCAAACATTATGTTGCTTTAGAAGACATTTTAATCGGGCTGTTGGTCTTTTTTGGAGCTTGAAATGACACTGTAACAAAGCAACATGTACACGCTAATCACAAACTGCTAAACATCTAAAAATCAGCAGGGATGAGTAGCTAAATGAAGACAGAATTATCTATTCAACTCACTGCAAATGAAAAAAAAAAAAAAACACAAATTCACCTCACTGAGGTCTGTATCACAGGAGCAAACAATTATGGAGACAGATTAGTCTCAAATATAATTCACGCAAAAAACACGATTCACACATGCGTAAACAATTTCACATGCATGAAACCTAATTCACGTACACACAAAAAAAGTTCACGTGCGTAAAAAAAAATATATATTCACAAAAAGCAATTCACATGCGCAAATAAAATTATATATTCATAAAATACATTTCACAAATGCAAAACACAATTCGTAGATATAACAACTGTGCCCCAAAAACCTTTGAATGTTTAAAATGTACGAGTGTCTGGATGTACGAATCGTCATTTACTACGAATCCACTCGGATTTGTGTGTGTGTGTTTTTGAGACTTTCCTGGCAGAGCTCTCTTCCCACGTGGGTCTGTCGCACTCTTTTAGCCAATCAGATGCGAGCTTACCATTCAACCAATCATATCATAAGCCACTGAGAGTGCATTCAAGGAGCACGATTCTGCGCACCTTTTTGCGCAATATGGATTAATTAGAACGGAAATTAAGCCTTTACATAAGTAATCCCATAGACAGTAAAAGAAATGGACACAGCGACCCAATTTGGAACTCAATTGAGACAAGTGAAGCCCATTTTTTAACGATTTTTTAGCACTTCCGTTTCTGACGCGCAGACTCAAACTAAGCTTGATGACATCAGCAACCTGTCTGACAGATGTAAATCTTCTAGTAGCTGTGCGTGCAAACTGCCATCGTTAATCTTGCAGAGACGGCGAGCTTTGAGCTGGGAGTTCTTTGGGCGTGAGTGAGCAGGAGTAAGTATTCTGATTAATTATTTTGTATAGTATTTTAAAATAACGCCAGGGCTTCTATGGGCTTCTCTCTTGACGTCTCCCCGATTGCCTGGGAGCTTCTGAATGCACTCTCGGTGGCTTATGATATGATTGGTTGAATGGTAAGCTCGCATCTGATTGGCTAAAGAGTACGACAGACCCACGTGGAAGAGAGCTCTGACAGGAAAGTCTCAAAAACACACACACACAAATCCGAGTGGATTCGTAGTAAATGACGATTTGTACATTCAGACACTAGTAAATTTTATAAATTCAAAGGTTTTTGTGAACAGTTGTATATCTACGAATTGTGTTTTGCATTTATGAAATGTATTTTATGAATATATAATTTTATTTTGCGCATGTGAATTGCTTTTTGTGAATACATATTTTTTTTCACGCACGTGAATTTTTTTTGTGTGTACGTGAATTAGGTTTCATGTATGTGAAATTGTTTACGCATGTGTGAATCGTGTTTTTTGCGTGAATTATATTTGAGACTAATCTGTCTCCATAAACAATAACCATCAAGAAACTAGTGGTGTTCAGTAAGAAGTGAACTAACATTTGAAGGAAACTCCTACAGAGAAAACACCACCAAATTAGTAGGTACACAAGAGAATAAAAAAGAACGCAGCATCAAATAGCTAGTGTAGACCCAAACTAGACTGAGACAAGATGATAATTTGAACGTCCTCTGAAAGGCCTTTTAAATACCAGACAGTGTCTGAACTGTGTTTGCCCCCCGCAGGGCTGGAGAGCATGTCACGAATTGGTCAGGACGATATAAGGCCAATACACCACAACCCTGCCAGCAATTCAATCATGCATGAGCCAAAATCCATCTTTATATTCATCCATCCATCCCAGCTTCCCATGGGAGCACCTCTTACAGAGCTCACCCTCCTCCCTCTCAGGGTCCCAATCTTCCTCTCAGCCCTCATTTCAATTTCTGGCCCTGGAGCTCCAGCCTTTAGAATTCATAACCCTTTAAATGAATAGTTCAACCAAAATTCATTTACTCACTGTCATGTTGTCAGAACACAAAAAACAAGGTTTTTGAAGAATGACAGTGCAAATCGATCACATCTGTCAAGCTTCAAATGGCACAAAAAGGATGATAAAAGTAATGCATATGACTTGGACTACTTTTAGGATTTTTATTTACTGTATGGTTTGTATTTGAAAAGACATGAGAAAAAAAATTGAATTTTTCTATGCACAGGAAAACATTACGCTTACAGACTTTTGAGAACTTGACCAAAAACAAAGCACAACTGAGCTCTATTCACTAACAGAGAACAGAGATAGTGACTGGTTTTGAAGGAATAGTTAAATTTGCTGAAAAAAATCCTCACCCTCAGGCCATCTGAGATATAGATGACATTGTTTCTTCATTAGGTTTGGAGAAATGTAGCATTGCATCACTTGCTCACAATGGATGCTCTGCAGTGAATGGGTGCCGTCAGAATGAGAGTCCAAACAGCTGATAAAAACATCACAATAATCCACAGCACTCCAGTCCACCAGTTAACATCTGAAGACAAAACATGTGAAGCCAAAAGCTGCATGTTTGTAAAAATCAAATCCATCATTAAGACAAATCCACCATTCACTGCAGAGGATCCATTGGTGAGCAAATAATGTGATGCTACATTTCTCCAAATCTGGTCAAGAAACAAACAAATCTATTCACTGTTACACCTCTAGCAAATATAATGTATTAAAACACCTTCAAATATTACTGTGCATTTTAAATTTGGTTGCAATTATTTAAGCAAAGATGAAATGCATTACAACACACTTTATGATGATGCATTTTCATATGATAACGCATTATAAAAGCTTTTAGTGTAACCATATAAATTTGAAATAGCAGCATGTAAATATTCCACTTTTCAAATATTTTCACAATATTTGCAGCTCTCAAACTTGGCGTGAATCATTTTTCATCTGAATTGGTGCATGAATCATTCTAACGTACAAATGCAATAAAATTAATCATTTAATTATTCAGCTCACCCAATACAGTGCAAAATACCATGTGACAAAAAAGTCAGTGATGTCATGTTTTGTCATGATATGCTGCTAATTGTGGCTCATTACTGGAAAAACAACATAATACTTACTTTCATTCTATTAAAAGAGTCCAGTTAAGCACTATTAGATTAACTAGTTGCTGCCCTACATGAGAAAAGAGCACACGTGTGCATGTCAAGGTCACTTAAGCCACGCCTTTACACCTTCAGAATGATCACTGAGGTCAGTAACAGGAACAAGACAATCTGCAGCACTGCTATTGATTTTCAATGAGGCCGCATTAAGTGAATCCTGCGCTGTCCCACATTGAGTCTGAATTCACTGAACGGTGAATATGGGTTGAGGTCTGAATTTAGCATTTAGAATTTAACACATTGCAGACAAGATGCATGCATCAAACCGACAGTTCTGTAAACACTTACTAATTTGGATGTGTTTTGGATTCACATTATATATTTCTCGATGTGTACAGATTCGACTAGACCTTGAACTCTGACACTTAACAGCAAATGAATACAGGGACAATCGGGTGAAATACTACAGGGATTTTCACACCTGGGTTAACCCTGAATAATGGAAAGATTTAACCCTGGGTCAAGCCACATTTTACATGTTAAAAGTGGGTTCGCACTGCTTTGGAAAAAGTATGAAACAATGCCGCACTACAGAGAGTTCCAGAACAGTCAACCAATCATTAACTGCGTAGATGCTTTCCTCATTAAATATTCATGAGCTCAGTACAGAAACTTTCACACAGTGGATTGAGTCTGAGCTTTTGGTTAAAAATGCATGCAAACCATTACAAGGACTCACACAGACACAATTTCAGATCTGAATTGTGGCATTTCCACATAAACACATATATTGCATCAATGCACATTGCACAATTGCTTAATAACGTCATAAATACGCAACGTCAAGAACGACAGCTCAGGGTTTACAGACACACAATGTGAAATCTTAAAACTAAATACCCAAGATTAATTGCTAATAAAGGATAAAAGTATTAACAGAGTGAAATATGAAACAAGGTAATGCAATACTACATTAATCAAGGGTTAAAATGACTGAATGGCCTAAAAAAAGAATAGATATAATATCAAATGGATCCATCATGTCGTATAATAGAACAACCATCAAAATCTGCACACAGAAACCATATTTTCAACCAGCAAAACACACCTTTCCGAAGCCTCCCGCCTCACATCCGTTAAGCCCTTCATAGAGAGAATGATGCCGTTTACACAGAACAGCGGATGGCAAAGTCACGCTGCCGTTTCCATTAGTCGTGGTGGAGGATCCCAGGTTCATCTCGCTCAATGCATCTGACGCTAGCGCTCGCTCCTCTGGCTTTGCTCTGTCGGGATGCCCGGGTCCAGCCGGAGACTCGGGTCCACCGCTACTCATCTCCGGCGTGGGTGAACCGTGCTGAGGTGGTTCGGGGGGGTCTGGCCTAGTACATAAGTCGTACATTACTCCGTTTATGAGTGCAAAGATGGGTTTCAAGGATGTCTCGAGAAGGGTATGTTCGCAACTAAAGACATGGAGGAAAAACAACACTTTTTATAATCTTCCAAGCCTTGAAGAAACGCTTCATCTAGAGGCAAAAGCTCTTCTGCTCCAGCTTGTAAATGCACAGCAATAAGACGCTTATCAATGACCCAAAACAATTCATTAATGCAAGTCAAGATGCAAAAAAGCAGCACAGCTGTTGCAAATTCTTAAAGAGACATTACCGAGCTCAAGTGCATCGCTCTCCAAATAACACCCCCATTACATAAAACGCAGAAATGTCAATGTTTTGTAAAAAATGCATTTCCAGTCCCAGCGTGTTGCCGTCATCCATATATTGCTCGACTTCCTCCTGCTGTTGATAAAAAAGACTCAAAGACTGAGAAAAAGAGACAACCGGTTTGTATAAAGACCAGTTTGAAGCCAACGCAGAAGATGACGTCTTATTTTCTAACAGGTCTCTTAATTTCCTCTCTCTCCACGGACTGGATTTACACTCGGCTCATTGCGCCATCCTCTCATGCTTATCATCTCCTCAGCTCGGATGTGCCAGTTCATATAGCGATCCTGGTTTTCAGTGATGCTTCAGCGGTCACGCTGGATCTCGGTGCTCTGCCTAAATGTGTGTTTGGTAAGATAACAACATTAAGATGAAGAGGAGGAGAGCGTGTGGCTGAGCGAGCGAGCGAGGGAGGGAGAGAGAGAGAGAAAGGTTGGGGGGGGTCCTCCAATCACACTCAAGCAGGCTCTGGGAGGGAGCCAATCCCGGCGGTGGAGCAGGATGGTTTCCATGGAGATGACGCTGGAATGATGTCGCTCTATTGATCGTCAAAGAGGCAGCTCGACGAAAAGGACCAAAGGACGGCCACACGCGCTTTCTCCAATATTAGCATTGAGAGACAATGGCAGTGATGACGTACAGTGTCTGGAATGTGGAATTAAACAGGAGAGTGTGGAAAATGTAGAAATACACAACCGCAGTGCATTATTACTAGGGATTCTGTCACTGAAATCAACACTGATGCTGTTTACTCTATCAGTGCATGCTGCTGGTCTTACAGTGAACTATTTATTAAGTGCAAGTCTTTGAAATCTTAAATTAAACATTATATGATCTGCCTCAGAAAAGACTGGTGTCAATTTTAGTTAATGTTATCCAACGATCGATCCAGTCACTGGTAGTTGATAATTTGCTGTTGTAGGTAATGACACCTCTAATATGTTGCCAATAGTTAAAATATAACACTTTACAATAAGGTTGCATTAGTTAACTACATTAGTTAGCATGAAAATTTAAGCCATTTAGCAATCTTCGTTAATGGTAATTTAACAATTACTTATACATTATTAAAATCCAAAGTTGTTAATATTAGTTAATGGACCTGAACTAACATTGAACAGTTTTTATATAAAAAAAAAAATATTATAAACCAATGTTATCATCAAAGATTAATAAATACTGTAACAAATGTACTGCTTATTGTTAGTTCATGTCAGGTAATACATTAACCAATGACAACTAATGGGTCAATATTGTAAAGTCTAGTAAAGGTTACAGCCATAGTCTCCGATTTATGTTTCTGCTGGTGGGTGCTCAAACCTATTTATAAAAATAACAATTATTACACTGAAATTAAAGCTTATAAAAATAAAAGTGAATCTAAATGTTTAATAAAAACTATAATAGCAATAGCAAATAATAATTGCAAATAATACATGCACCAATATAGGTGCACAGTTTTATTATAGTTAACTAAAACTAAACCATTAAAAAAATGTTTTCCTTGAAATAAAATAAATATTAACTGAAATAATACAGTCAAACCAAAAATTATTCAGACACCAGATATATTTTTTTGAATTTCTTTTAATAGTGGGTGCAGGACACTATAGTCAATTTATGTCAGTGAGGATAGCAAAATAAAGCAAACTGTGACATATTATACCCAAAAATTCTTCATACAGACCAAACATCATTCAGACACTTTGACGTGACCATGTTTTGCTTAAGTTTTCTTTAATTGCTAATGCAACCTTTTTATACCACATACTGAACAAAATTGAGCATTGCTTGCTATATATATATATATATATATATATAATATATATATATATATATTATATATATATATATATATATATATATATATATATATAACAAAAAAAAATTGAGAAAATTAATTTCAACAGGTTGCCAAGACAACATGTTTTCTTTTTTTCTTTTTTTGCCTTTATTTAACCAGGTGAGAACCCCACTGAGATAAAAAAAATTAAAAATAAAAAAAATAATCTATTTTACAGGAGTGTCCTGTTTTAGTTTAGTTAAACTTGTACTAAGTACTAAAATGGAAATAAAAGCTATATAGCCATGTATAAAAAATAATAATAAAAAAAAAAAACACTCAAAGTGACAAGCTTATATTTAATTAAATTATATTTAACTAAAGCTAAAATGAAACCAGAAAATCTAAAAATAAGAACTGATTCAAAATATTAATAAAAAGTATAATTATAATAACGGAAGTCATGCAATTTGATGACAGACAGATACACACAGAAGCAGATAAAGCGCAGTGAAAACCCCAGCGGTTTTAAATCTAATTATCCTGCAATGCTATCCACCTCTGTGGAGCTCAACTGGCTCGCTCTCATATGGAAAAACACTGCGCTAATTGCCTCTCCACTGAGCAAACACACACAGAGATAGAGTGTAACCCTCGCGGGGAGGAGAACCCAACTCAGGCCGATGAAAACCCCCCGTGTGTGTGTGTATGAGGTAAAACACGCTCCATTAACATCTCATTAGACGTCAGGTCTTCACACAAAGAGACACAATTTCATGGCGTGGTTGCGGCGCTCATGGCTGCCTCATCAATTACTACGGGTTTATATTCAGATGGATTTTACTGCTCGGGAGGTTCATCTCATGCAATGAAAAAATATTGAGGGAATTCATTAGACGTCCCAACTGATTACGATTTCTTTTAAGTTTTTGAAACAGTTTTCCTAATTGGAAGTTTAGGCGCAGAACAGCATAAAGGATGGACTCGTCCTAATGAAGATCTTCAATGCAAAACCAAGAGCAAGAGCACAGGCAGCAGAGGTTTTGCTTTTCTTTCCAATATATAAATGAAATTTATCATCAGTGTCTTGGCTTAAGCAGGAATGAAACTGAGATCAGCAGTGAATGTTTGCCAAATAGACTGAATAAGCTGACTCATGTACCATACAGAGAGATAAAATATATGCACATACAGTATAAAACATCCAACTTTTACAGTGCACTCACAAAAGGCAATATGCTAAACAGTAAATCTCAACTTCTTGATTAACCGTGTCGTCACATAATGTATATTATCCTCCAGCTCTAATTTGATAAATGTGACTATAAGGATGAAGATATTGGGATTTTATTAACATTGCCACCATTATTTTCTGTAAAGCTGCTTTGAAAAAAGGTGTATTGTGAAAAGCATTTTACAAATAAATTTGACTCAACTTTTACGTGGTATGGACATACATACAACAAAATAATGAACAAATTTAACACTTGTAGAGAAGAGAGGAGAGAAAGGAAAAATTTAAATACTGTACTGCATTTGAAGCAAAATATTAAATATGAGTAAAATAAAATAAAAAATATAAATGTAACAACGATGTAAATGTAAAAACAAATAAAATAAATAAAATAAAAAAAAATGAAAAATAAAGTAAATAATAAAAACAAGATTATACCAGTGTTACTTAAGTATGATTGAGATGCTACTATAGTTTTTATTTATTTATTTATTATTTTTTTATTAATATTTTGGTTTGGTTTTTATTTTTAGATCTTCTGTTTTCCTTTTAATTTAAGTAAAAGGTTTAGTAATTTTTTTGTGTTTTGTTTTACATTTTTATTGGCTTTTTTATGTCTATAAGGTTTTTATTAATGCTTAGCTCTCTCTCTCTCTCTCTGTGTGTGTGTGTGTGTGTGTGTGTGTGTGTGTGTGTGTGTGTGTGTGTGTGTGTGTTTGTGTGTGTGTGTGTGTGTGTGTGTGTGTGTGTGCGTTTTTTATTTATTTTTTTATCCTTAAAACTTCACTTTAAAGACCCAATGTTACACTGGGGAGAAAAAGATGAGAAAGAATGAGGCAAAAACAGAGCAAGATCTCATGAACCAGTGATTCCATGAAACCAATTCATGAAACCAAAAACTACACAACACAAACTCACAAAAGAGTCATGAAGTTCAGAAGCAGGTCTTCCAGACACACAGTGGCTTTATTTTCTCCTGCATGAAAAAGCTTGACATACTTGAATGCTCTATCGGGTCTTTGTCATGTTGTGAACGTGTGTCTGGCACTGTCACACAGCTCTTTGGTTGATCTCAGGCTAATATCAATAATTCAGAGCTGCTCTGTGTAACCTCGCACCAGTTTTTGGGAGGGAACGGAGGGGGTGACCCAGTTATGCCAAAAACAGACCCCAGCAACTCTATTGGCTCAAAATAAAACATAAGCAACACACTACCTCAAAACAATAATCTCTGTCATTACATTTCAGTGACAACCAAAATGTACAGTATGTGGCTGGAAGCAGGGGTAGGCGATACTGAACAAAAAAAATTATAAATATATATATAGGTTCCAAACCTAACTTAACAGTAATCTATCCATGAATATTTAATCAAATGTATTTTGTGTCAAAAAGATCTGTGAAGGGTTAGGTTTTATTCATCAAGGATGCATGAAATTGATCAAAGGTGGGGTTTATGAGGTTGTTTAGTTTTTTTTTTTTTTCTATTTCAAATAAATGCTGCTCTTTTGAACTTTCTATTCATCAAAGAATCTTGAAAAATAAAATGAATCATCGTTTCTACAAAAATATGAAGTAGCACAACATTGATAATGATCAGAAATGTTTCTTGAGCAGCAAATCAGCATATTAGAATGATTTCTGAAGATCATGTGACACTGAAGACTGGAGTAATGATGCTGAAAATTCAGATTTGATCACAGGAATTAATTACGTTTAACAATATATTCAAATGGAAGACAGTTATTTCAAACTGTAAAATTTTTTCACAATTTTCCTGTTTTCACTGTATTTTAATCAAAGTTATGCAGCCGTAGTGAGCAGAAAATACTTCTTTTCCAAAAAATTTAAAATCTTACCAAGTATTTGAACAGTAGTGTTAGTGTATATTTCTTAAAATAAACACACACACCACATGTCAGTGGCTTCTTATATCCCACCAGCTGCACTGCATACCTGAAATACCATAGTATATTCAAAGCTATTTAAAGTCTTTCTTAAACAGATCAGATTACTATAATATAATGCTTTCTGTTTGTGTCATACCATATTAATCACGCTGCTGTTTCAAAACAAATACGTGTACATACACAAGATGCTTAATGCAAGAACACAATGCTAAACTGACACAAATCACACATGAATTGTGATTTGTTTTGATCTGGTCATTCACACGGAGATTCGTAGCACCAAAACACATAGCTTATGTGTAATAACACACCACTACTTTAAATAGAAGCGGAATACAGTATGCATACTTGTGCACAATTGCATATTGAAAATATTACAGCATGCACAATTAAATCTATGCATGCATATTTTATGAAAACATTAAATATTCAAATGAGCTACTGCATTAGCTAAACCTGATCTTTCATAATCATGAGCCAGATGTGATATTAGACCTTATGGCAATAATCTGATTGCTGTTTTCCCACAAAAATGGATAAAATTCTAAATTAAATGCTGAATTAAACGTGAGTTGTGAGGTCAAGTGACAAACATGAAGCATACTACTGTTTCAAATGTTTATCATTGCTTATTGCATGCTACTTCACATGCTATTTCTCTGAATAGTAGGCAGTATACAATTAAAGACCAAAAATGATCTAATTAATCATCAGCTGTCTCCTGTAATGTGATTCACTTGTGTGGATGCGTCCTTCAGTTTCTCTGACAGACGTGCCATTAACGGTTTCAAATGAAATGACTATAAACATCCAACTCATTTAAACAGTCGTTCAGTCGATCCCCTCACTCCCACAAACACAGACACGAATATACACATTATCCTAATGAATTCATTAGTAGCTGATTATGTTTACTGCAAGAACTGGAACTGCAAGAAACACTGAAGGACTAAAATGAAGTCGCCTACATATTAAAAACAGAAATTAGTGGTCTGATCTGTGCAAAGCCTTCATAAAGCTTAAAAACACAAAAGCTATCAAGCAAGACCTCACTCAGACCGATAACACAAAGCTTTTTTCCGACCTCAGTCTTCATGCAGATATCTAGCCCAAGTCATTATTGTTTCACCTCACTGGAGCCACTGCAGTTTGCTTCCAGGTCAGAAAGGTCAGTGGACAACATGGTTGACATGGATTTGCACTTCCTTACAAAGCTCAGGAACCAGCTTCCTTCAGAGGACATCAGATATTTATTTAACACTGAAAGCTTTACAGGCCAAACTCTTACAGACAATAATTCATAAACTGATGCAGTCCAGTATGGAAGCACTTTTCCACCACGTGATAAAAACTACACAATTGTAATTGCTACTTCTCACAACTTTTTTTTACTTTTTTCCCCAGTATTGCAAAGTTATATCTCACAATCTTCTGACTTTATGTGTCACATATCTGCCTTTATATCTCACAATTCTGAGTTTTTATCTTGCATTTCTGAGTTTATATCTCATAATTCTGAGTTTTTATCTTGCATTTCTGAGTTTATATCCCACAATTCTGAGTTTATGACTTACAATTTAGAAAAAAAAGACAGAAATGTGAGATATAAACTCTGAAAAATATCTGAATTGTGAGAAAGTCGCAATTACGTTTTTTTTTATTATCTTTTATCCAATGGAAACAAACTTCCTTAACCAAGGTTTTTCAACTTTATTTATGATCCCACCTAAATATTTCTCTAAATTACCACAACTTCATTTTAAACAAATATTTGAAGCAAAAACATTCAAACTAAAAAGCTTCAAAAACATTAAAACTGAAAATTAAAAACGTTGCCTTGTCAACTAAGTGAAATTAAATAAGTACTTAAATTACTAAAACTAATTAGAAATATTACATAAAACTGACAAAAGCAACTAAATTACTAATACTTTAATTGTAAATAGAAACTAAAATTAATTCAAAATATTAATCAATACTATACAAATGATACTAAAACTGCCCTCAAACTGTATATTTTTACACAATAATTATACTTTTGTCTAAATTTATTGTCTCGTTAAACCAGGACTGTCAGGTTAACAGATGTCTTTCTGATTCATATGACTGTGCATCAGCAATCAGATATCAAATCTCTAGACCTGAAATGTGCACATAATCATCATTATATAAGATGAAAACAAATCTTATAATATAGCCTGTGAGTTATAAAGCCAACTGAGAATTAGATGCAGAAAGAATTGGCGCTTTCATTGAACCAAGTTCCAATAATCCAGAGCTTAAACATCATAAGAGCCCTTGAAAACTGTTCAGTGCATAAACACTATACGCCAATGTCCAAAGGTTCAACTTTTAGCCACTATTCATTTCTCTCCATGCACAGGGCACAAAACACATCAATTCTGAGGACTGAACAACACAGTTTAGTCTGCGGTTTCACAGCGGCAGTAGACAGTTATTCTCAGTACTTCTGAATTAGCACCAGCAGACCACATTCACTCACTCTCTCCTCATGGTTTACATTAGACAATAAAACTAGATTTAAAAAAAAATACATATATATATTTTTTTTTTTTACATATTCTGAAGACTCTAAAATTCACTGTGAACTTTAAACAATGTGCATGAGCAAAATCAATAGTGATGCATGCCTTAGCAAAGAAACTACTAATGAAAACAATATCCGTGTCACAAATTTATTTTACTTTTGTTTTTATAAGCTGTTTGGACTCTCATTCTGACGGCACCCATTCACTGCAGAGCATCCATTAGTGAGCAAGTGATGCAATGCTACATTTCTCAAAATCTGATGAAGAAACAAACTCACCTACATCTTGGATGGCCTGAGGATGAGGACATTTTCATCTAATTTTCATTTGGGTGAACTATTTCTTTAAAGACCAAGGGGAATGTTAAAGAAGCTGGTAACTAAAAAGTAGCATGTTGGCAGAAACGCAGTGAAGTTGTCATGACTTTTTAGGGAACAGTTCCTGACTGATTACGTTCAATGTCACAATCGATCACATCTAAAGAAGGTTAAAGACTCAGCAGCTCTGCCAAAATGTGCCAAGTGATTCTTTTTAAGAGGTGCCTTTATACGCTGAATCTAATTCTGCAAGCAAGATCCAAACTGCATCAATTAAGGCTTTTTTTTTGTTTGCAAGACGTGCAAGCTGATAAAAATCTGTAGATGGACACAACCATACAAGCTCTGATAAACTACCTCACTTGCACACAAACAACTTGTGGTTCAAAAATACAAAATATACTAGCCTTACAACATTTGGAGTCAGTAATATATTTAAAAAAAAAAAAAAATCGGAAAAAATACATTAAATTAATCAAAAGTGACAGTAAAGACATTTTTAATTATAATATAAAGATTTCTTTTTTTTAAACGAAATGCTGTTTTTTAACTATCTATTCAAATAATTTAAAAAATAAATAAATATATAATGGTTTTCATAAAAAAATATGAAGCAACACAACTGTTTTCAACATTGATAATAATCAGAAAAGTTTCTTGAGCAGCAAATCATCATATTAGAATGATTTCTGAAGATCGTGTGACACTGAAGACTGGAGTAATGATGCTGAAAATTCAGCTTTGATCACAGAAATAAATTACATTCTAAAATATATTCAAATAGACAACATTTAATTACATTTTTTAATAATATTTTACAATATTACTGATTTTACTGTATATTAGATCAAATAAATGGAGCCTTGGTGAGCAGGAGAGAGTTATTTGAACTTACCAACCTCAAACGTTTAAATGGTAGAGAGAGAATGTATGTGTGTGTGTGTGTGTGTGTGTATAAAACCAAACCAAAACAATACTGAGCATATTTAGTTTTCAGGAATTGCAATAATTGGATTATCCAATTTAGCTGGATAAATTTTAAGCTTTGTTAATTGAACAAAACCCATGTTTATCCTGGAACAAAGTAAGTGAACCATGAAAAATCTACACAAGTATGCAAATACTGCCTTTTCGATCCCTGACCTAAATGAACTGATTTGCATTATGACAGCAGGTGAAAAAGAAAACTGAGAGCAATGCAGAAAATGCAAACCATCTTTGCGTTGCGTAACAAATTATGGCACATTTCTGAATACAATGCAATGAAATCCAGCTTGGATAGTTAGAACATTCAAGGCAACCCTGAAGAAGAAAACAAAAAATCCATGAAGTTCTTACCAGATCCTCCATATTGTCCTCTGAACATCTGGATGGTGAGCACTTCTCCAATCCCTCATCAGAAGAACACAGCTCAGGTAAATCCTCTAGAAGATCTCCATCCTCGGTTGTTGATGAGCTGAGAGGAGATGTTTCGCAATCCCGCTTCTTTTTCTTCTTCATAGGTTGAGGAGAATCGCTTCGGGACGTCTGGGACAGCGAACGAGACCGGAATAGAGCGAGTTTTCCTTCCTTACAGGATTCCTGGTGGTTTAGGTCTTGCGTGAGCAGATGCACGCAACTCTTCGACCTCAGTCTGGATCGTTTCACGACGCGGGACGTCCCGCTATGGGCTTCCAGTAGGTGGCACAGGAAGTAGCTCTTCTCTAATTGCACTTCCTGCTGGAGACGCTGAAGGACAGCGACCTGCCGTCCATCTGACTGAGCAAGCAGAGTCTTTAAGAGTTCCTCAAGTTTGCGATACGCCGCCCCGTTGCCTTTACATCCAAGTTTGAGACCTTGAAACGCAGATCCACCCGCGATCTCATCCGCTAGCTGACGATGCACTTCTTGGGTTTGCCTGAGCGTCAAGTTCTCGCTACGTTTCAACTCCTGACTCCGCCAGCGTAACAGACGCCGGACCTCCGCCGCACGCTCTCGGCCCAGAGCTTCCCGCTGCCTCAGCAGCTCCAGCGTCTTCTGCTGCTCGTGTCGGTAGGTCAGCTCCCTCAGCGCTCGCTCACACTCCTCACGCGCCTCCTCACGTTGCCTCCGCAGCTCCAGAGAGAAGCGCCGGTGGGCCTGCTGGTTGCGGCTGCGCTCCACCTCTAACGCCGCGTGGAGACGCTCCACATCCCGCCACGGATCGGAGCTAGAATCACGCTTGCAGCTGCAGTGCTTCTTGAAGGAGAGAATTGGAGGGTTATCACAGTTTTCGCCCATGATGGAGTTAATGGTGGACACACAGAAGTAGCATGCAGGTGGGATGAAAATGACGACGTTATACAGCAGACAGCATGCACACACAATCCAACATGCCGACTGAAAAGAGCAGAGATGAAAGATGATTATCAGCATGGCGACAGAAAGATTCAGAAAGCTCTTATGCAGTGTTGGGGAAAGTTACTATTAAAAGTAATGCATTATTATTTTGCATTTCATTTTCTTAACTAGGCTGGGCTTGCTTGTTTTTATTTAATATAAAAAGTTCTCTTTATGGCAAACGTAAAAGCCTTTTCACATCAAAAGTGAAACAAATAAGCTTCTGCTTCAGGCTGAAGGAAATGCAAATTCACGTCTGTAGTAGAGCTGTTCATACAGCAGCTCAAATAAACTGCCATTCTGGATTGCATGAAGAATAGAACGCAGGAGAAGAAAGCTCAATACTCTTCACTAATAAAAAAATTAAACAAATGTTTATATAAGATCAATTAATATGGTTGAATTGGATCATCGAAGGTCATAGATAAAGGATATTTGTGTTATTTAACATTTAATTATTGCAGGTTTGCATCATATTCTGAGTTTGCTTTTCACAGTTTTTTATTCATTTTGAGGAATACTGAATCTGTGTTTGTAGAGGTTAGATAAGTAAATGCATGTTCATATTTGTTCTAGAACTACAGTAACATCATGTTTCCACAGCTCGCACAACACCTCTGCACTTACTCCTGATTTCTCTCAGCATGGGGACAGGAGAGCTGTCAGGCAATAAATGGGACAACAAAGTAGCCTAATTGGCATTACTTATTTGATATTTTCGTGTAAATTTAAAAGTAATGCACTACTTACTTGAAAAAGTATTCTGATTACTTAACTCACGTTACGTGTAATGTGCTTCCCCCAACACTGCTGTTATGATCACATGCACCATCTTTACAAACAAACTGATTCACAATACAATCAGTCAATGAAGAGCTCAGGAAATCTGGTGCATTCAAGTCAAGAAGTCAGAAAGATCGCACATGAACTAGAATGACCATACGCTGTCTTTTTCCCAGACAGGATTACATCATTTTTAGGGTTGTGGATTTGTTTTCCTGTAGACGGTCTCTCTACAGTCCTCATTATATGCATGTGAATTTGCATTGCTTTGATCGTTCTCTCTTCTCGCATGTCGTCATTACCTTCACCAAATGTGAAGACAACAGGAAAACCAATCCAAAACCTGGACATTATAGGATATTTAGAAATCGCAGCAAGGACATGTCCAGGAAAAAGGACTTATGATCACCCGACATAAACGTCATTACAAAGTCAGAATTACAAATAGAAAACTCTGAACTTTGTTTAAGTCTCTAAATTCCGAGTTTGTGGCATGTCATTGAGTTAATTTTGCAGAATGTGAAGATGAGGTTTATGTTTTGATGGTGTGTTTGATGCAATTATTAAAATTAGAGATATTTTTCAGTTACAATAGAACTAGCTAAGCTGCATGTACAAAATATGACAGTACTGTACGATTATGATAGAATATTGAATTAAAAATAAAATTTATTTATATTTTTAAGTTATTTAATCTAAAATAAATGTTTTATTATTTTAGTATTTTTATTTAAAAAGTAAATGTTTTAAAAAAAAAATTAAATATTGATATAAAAAATATATTTTAAAAATGAATAGGTTTTTTTTTTTTTTTGTAGAAAAACATCGCCATCCTGATGTCCCAACTGCTAAATACCAACTTTCAAAAAGAATGCACCAATAATGCCCTTGTTTGAACAAGCAAAACTAAACATGCTAAATAAACAATAAAAACTTTGACAGTGAAAAGTTTGAACACACCCTGTTATAATTCATTTCAAAGTTTTTTTTATAATAATAAAGTCTATAAAATAACACAAATGTAAGTTTGGTAATGATATAGTGATCAAAACGTGAGGCAAATGACAACTTGCACATACACATTATTTGTTTATAAACCTATTTCAAATGTTTAAGCATAAACCAGTAAATTAAATGCTTTTGAAAAAAATAAATTCAGTCAAGTGTGTCAAAACTTTTGAACGGGTGTGTGTACGTGACAGTACAACTTTTCTGTAAATATATTTGGCGTCATGAAGGCATATTCCAAGACAAATGACCATTCATTTCCTTTTACACACACACACACACACACACACACAAAACATGTTAAACATGAGAATGTTCATGCATGCTGAATCTCACCTATGTATCACAGAAAACACCAAAACCACTCTGTCCCTCAGAAATCTGCAGAGAAACCGCGGTAAATGTTATTGGTCTGTTTGTGTACGACGCACACACACAATGATACAGTAACACACAACCACAATGATACAATGACACAAACGCGATGATACAAAGATACAAAAGCGCGATGATACACAAACTCAGTGATGATACAATGTATCGTGTGTGCCTAAAACAAAACCTTTAAGTGTCTTGCTGCAGTAAAAGTCTCTTCTCAGACGCGTGTCTATATCGCCACAGAGACTTTAATGAGAGAATAAACGAGCGGGATGTAAACACTGACCTTCCTCCTCACGGAAACTTCAAGAAGCGCTTCATATATTGCTCAGTTCTACTGGAAACGTCCGACAGACGCGCTTAAACTCGCATTAATCCTCGAGAAACCGCGTCAGCGCGATATTACTCGTTGTTTGCTGTTGTCGATGCGAACGCGTCTTAAGCACCAGTTGCTTCAGTGCACCGCATCAATGTCCGGCTGCGGCTCTGGACATCAGAGATCCACTGAGGGCATAGCGACCGCTGCTGGACACCCGGCGACAGTACAACACTCGGACTTGCTTGACTCTTACATCATTTTAGGGGATTAAAAAAAAATTAAGAAAAAAACAAACAATACATTATTCTATTTTAAAGGACTAATAATAATTCAATACTTTATAATTTAGTGTAACTTTCCTGATTTTTAAACATGTTAAAAGGTGATATCTGCAAAACTTCCTCTATGTTTGGGCTTGTGCTACACACTGACATTTTCATCTATAGTAAATATATGTTAAAAAGTACTCAAACATTCTAATATAATATAATATTCTAATATTCTTATATATTATATATAATATAATAATATATTCTAAAAATGTTCTGCTTTGTACTTTTTCCTAATATTTGACCTTTTAATCCATTATAAATATACAAAAATAAATAAATAAATTTAAAAAATAATCTTGCCGTTTTTCCCTTTTTTATTTAAATTAATTTGGTCACCAGAAGTCTTTATGTGTGTGCCATATTATCAACATTGACCTTTTAATCGATAATAAATATATTTAAAAAAATAATAAAATCAGGAATTTTCTGCTTTGCACATTTTTCTTATATTTTAAAATAATTTGGTCACCAGAAATTTCTTTATTGTTTGGGCTTGTTCTCCACACTGACCTTTTAATGATATATATATTATATATATATTATTTGGTCACCAGAAATTTCTTTATTGTTTGGGCTTGTTCTCCACACTGACCTTTTAATGATATATTTTATATTTAACTTTATATTTATATTTATAAATAAATGCTTTTTAGTTTATTGTTAATTTTTAGTTATTGTTAGTTATTGTATGTTTTTTGTTGATTTTTTTTTGTCTTTTTATTATTATTTATTTATTTTTTATTGTTTTTGAATGAATATCCTGCACAATAATTCTTTCTTCTTCTTCTTCTTCTTCTTCTTCTTCTTCTTCTTCTTCTCTTTTTCCCCATTTGGGACACAAAAAAAATCACATAATAAAGTAAATAAGTCATAAGATTAAGGTGTTCCCGAAAACAACAGAAGAAGGGCAAAATAACAAACACAGCATAGAAACCTGATGGATAATAACCAGGAGTAAGAGAATAATACGAAAAAAGCTATGGAAAAAAGTAAGAAAAGGAACGGGGAAGCTTTATTAGAAAAAGAGGAGGTTCTGGGAAAGATGAGCATTCCCAGGAAAATGAACCTATGTTACAGGACCTACAGGAACACATGTCAGTCAACAACAAATGTCCATAGAAAGACTGTCAATACTGTTCTGTTCCTCTGTGGAGAAACATTATAACCTCTTTTATTCTGCAGGGTTTTCTAGGCCTTGGAAAAAATAATGAATGGCTGCGAACCATGAATTGTTTCCATTATATATTCAAATATTTGTATCATTATTGTTATTGGACAGCTGTGAGACAATGATCTAAAAGAATGATTAATAAATAATTATAATGATTCAAAGTAATAGTCATCGGAATTAGAATATTATCAGAATATTTATTCTCATTATTACCCATAATTATCAGAATAAATACTTCTAATTAGACCAAATTTAATAATAATATTTATTCACATTATTGTCTAAATAAATGCTTGTAGTTAATAATATTTACAAATATTTATTCTCATCCTTATCCAAAATGATCAGAATTAATACTTCTAATTAGACACATTTATTACTAATATTTATTCACATTCTTGCCCATAATTATTTAAATAAATAATTGCAGCCAGATAATATTTTATAATATTTTTTCTCTTCATTTTCCATAATTGTCATAATTAATACTTTTAATTAGGCCATATTTATTAATAATGAGTATTCTCACTATTAGTTATCTAAATAAATACTTTGATCAGGTAATATTTAATAATATTTATTCTCATTTTTACCCATAATTATTAGACTAACTCCTTCCAATCAGATATGTATTAATAATATTTATTCTCATTATTATCAGAGTAATAACTTTCATTTATGAATGATACTACTCTCATTATTTTTAATATCACCAAGATGGCAAAATAAATCCCTATAAACCTAAAACAATAATTTGTCCAAACCTCCTTTAAATAAAAATCAGAAGACAATTCTTTGATGGTTTTTAGGTACAGCAATGAACTTTGTATTATTATATTTATTTTTACTGTATATTTGTTCTTTTAGAGATCAAAATATGTTATTTGCATTATAGACTCATCAGATGAGTTTATATATTTCTGTCATATTATAGCTCCAGGTTGTTCTAAAGTTTCCAATAACTAGAAAACGATTTACAAGAATAATACTTGACACCTTTCCTTTAAACTGTCAACAGAACACTTTACCATCTCACATAGCCCAATGCATATATTTGTGCTGTTTTGATACTTCATTCTCAATTATAAACCCCAGAAGCTACAACATGATCCTCATTGGCAAACTGGAGCAGCTACACCTTCAGTAATCGCTATTAATTAATTCATGGAATCCAACAAAACCCCATGATGGATGATCCTGCAGCTTCAGGCTGTGATCTCACATCCACGTCTTCATTCCAGGACACTTGAGTCCCTTGCTTTCTAATCCGCTTCTTTATTTGCGTGAGAGAGTCTGACACAAGCATCAGCTCATTGTGCATCTGCTGCACTTCAAGATGTGACAAATACAAATATCTGATATCATATTCAAGGTTAACAGAACAATAGGAGATTGGCCTAAAAATATTAAGTGAAACAGTATGTACCATTACTTCATGCAGTATTATTCTTCACTGTTGCCTTGTGACTTCATTATGTTGCATATTTAATTCAACGTCCAATTATCATCTCAGGTTGATAGGCTGCATTTCCAATTTTTTAATGCAAGCAATTATGCAAGAAAGTGTTGCTAAAAATGACAATTGGTTTATTCATTACACTGGAGATAGAAGGTCAAACACAATGCATTCTGGGATACAGTGTCACATTCCACACTTTTTCTCCCATACTTGCTATAGGAGTAGTATGCTATTCTGAACATAATCATAGTTACAATTTAGTAGAAACTGCTATACATTTAGTAAAGGCTAAATAAATAAATAAGAAGTCATTGAAAATAAGTAAAATTAAGAAAAATATTACTATTCTCTGGTTGAAGTATTACATATTGTTAATAAATTTTACACAGACATGTTTGTCCAATGCAATTGTCTTTGATAGAAGGAAAAAGCTCAAATTTTAGTTTCAACATTATTTTGTCCCCTTTAAATACAGTTTAAGAATCAGGGTTCAAAATTAATATATTTAATACTTCTTGAGGTTTGCAAACTTTGAAAAAATGAATATTTATGGCACTCGAACAGGTATGTTCCGTGCAATTGTTTTGATGATGGCAAACAAGATACATTTCTAATTTTAATATTATTTGTTCTTCAGACATTCCTCTTTAAAATGAAAGAAGTATCATCTGTATGCAAAATGACCCGCATTTGGTTTTTGACCACATAAAATGTGTACAATTTATAAATTTAGTCTTGAAGACTTATTAGATCCCAATATCTCTGGAACTGAATCATACAGGGCCTTAAAATTGAAGATGCCAAATGGAAAGTTTGTTAAGACCCAAAATCTAAAAGGATATCTTAATGAGTTACAGGCATGCAAACTGTGGCGAAAAAACTTGAAGAGTGCTTTTTCCCCATATCTGAATGCTCACCATTGGCACACAATGCAACAAAGATGGCAAAAGTCATCTGATTTTATTAATAGAGCTACCAATCTCTGTGTAAAAATCATATAATGATGCTGCCATCTTTCTAAAGTCATTTTTACCCTCCTGTAATTTGGCACAAAATCTCAGGAGGAAATTTTGTGAAAGTTCATATGAATCAGATGCGGTGTGTGAGAGAGATCTGCATGAGAACATGATGGAAAGCTATACTGTCACCCTGAAGCAATGTTCCCACAACCACAAAATACTGACTAAACAACAGACACACCGAACCAGTAAAAACATACAGTCCTTCAGTATTATAAAAGCTTTTGCCTAAAGAAGTATTTAGTGTCAGAGAAAACACATCTAAACAATAAGCACACAATGAATCTGTCACAGTTTATGAAGTCAGGTCATTGTCACATAGCAGAATAATACAGATAGCAGAATAATAGCAGATGTTAGGTAAAAAATGTTAGCCTGAATGCACTGTAAGTCGCTTTGGATAAAAGTGTCTGCTAAATGCATAAATGTAAATGTAATACTGAACAGTACAAAATAACAAGCTACTTGACAAGCTATTCCTTTTATTTACTACTGTGGCAAAATATACTATAACTGGCACTGCACTGGAAATTTTCACTCCAAAATTGCTAGTAAAAGCAATTAAGTTAAACATGAAATTGAGTAAGCAACAGTGTTTTCCTGTAAAACATACTGTTTAATCATCTTTGTTTTATTTATTCAATTCCAAAAGAATTATATGTATACAGTATATTTAACAGAGTTTCTGTGAAAGTCTAAGTAACAAAGAAGCACAATAAGACATGAATATGAATTATAATAGAGTCAATATCGATTTTATTTTAACTTTAAACTCCACCTTCTTGGGTCAGCCCTTAATATTTTACTGTATTTGCGTTTTTTAATATGTTTTTTAATATGTTCATATGATTTGAAACTGCAATTCAAACATTTTTCCAACAAATTCTCTTTGAAACCTTTATTTCTCAGATACAGATAGAAAAAAAATGCAACTTGCAAAATTGTTTATAATGTTCTTAAATCAAACTTAAAACAAAGATTTTTCAGTGTGAACTAAAAAAAAAAAAAAAAATTAAACTTTAAACATGTTTTTTTCAGTGTGTTATTTTGTTGACGTTACCTATCTATAGATACTCAAGTATTTGTCTGAAACTTGTCCAAAAATTGTCCCAACTTCCCGAATGAAATCATCTGAACAAACAATTTCATGCTGAACAATGTTGTACACATTCCCAGAATGCACTGCAGCTTGGGGCCAACTATGTGGCCACTATTATTTACTGGCTTTATTTTAATTACTCATTAGTTGAGCAAAAGTATTTAAGTTGTCAACATTTGAATGGGAGAGAATTAGTTTAATTAAATTAAATGCAGCGCAATAGGTTCCCTGATTTTTTTTTAAGGTTTTTTCTTTACAGCGACATTCTCTGTATCACTTTTGTGATTTGTGAATCAGCTGTGTGTCTGTTTCCTACTTCTTTTGTGCTACTTTCTGGCAGCCAGAGCATCTGGTGAAATACAGGTTGGCAGACAGCGAGAGCCAATGAGGTCCTGCAGAGCGGGGATTAGTTTATACGTTGCTTAATTCTTCAATAGGTGATATACTGGAAAGTAAAGTTCTCCAACACCCCAAACAAAAGCCCTGTCCGTCCCGCTCAGGAGGGATTAGCCTGCTGCTGGGAGGTTATTACAGATCACAGCTTAATATCATCTACATGTTTCGTGTGTGAGATCTGTAGGTATCTAGATGTCTGTAGAGTTTAGTGCATCTGTCACAGAGCCAGACGTTTATCTACATAAAGTCTGGATAACACTGCAGCTTATTCTGATCAAGAACCGCCTACTTATACAGGAAGAGACTGTCTGACTGACATGTAAAGCGGCCAATCATAGTTTGTTTTGTTTTTATCATACTATATGGGCAGATATATATGGAAGCTGGATTCTGCCACAGGATATCAAAATAAAAAAGCTAATTGTGACTTTTTATTCACAATTCAGACATTTTTTTTCTATAAAAAGTTACAAAAACTATGCCAAATTGTTAGATAAAAATATAAATATAAACTCAGAATTGCGAGAGATACCTTTTAATTACCTTTTTTATTTTTTATTTTGTGGTGGAAGCAAAAAATGTGAGAGTAATGTTTGATGTAGATTTATTTTTGTAAGAAAAAAGGCAGAATTCCCATTGTAAGGAAAAAATTCTGAATTTGGCAATAAAAAAACCACAGTTACCTTTATTTTATTTTGTGGCGGAAACAAAACAAAGAAAAATGAAAGATGTAAACTCAGAAGTCTGAAAAATTAATAACTGTGAAATTTAAACTCAGAATTGCAAGTTTATATCTCACAATTGACTTTTTTTCTCTCAGAAGTGCAAGAAAAAAAATCAGAAATCATTGTAAAATAAAAAGTCATAATTACCTTTATTGTTTTTTTTTTTCTTCTGTTATGTGCAAAAGTGTTTTTTTTTTGTTTTTGTTTTTTATTTGTGGTAGGTGTTTTTGATACAGTATTCAGAAGTGAAAAAGTGTTTTTTTATAATGTTTTGAAGTTGTACATAAAACGTTAAACATCTGTCTACTTCAAAATTTCACATCTTATTCAATGTGTTACTTGCCATTTATTTGTAAATAATTACTAAAGTTACTAGCAATTAGTCTTAATTTGAAAATTATTTCAAAGTAAATCCTACACCAATATTATTTCAGAAGACCGGTGCAGAAAAAAAATGCTGGCAAACAAAAAGAATGGAAACATGCAAATACTTTAGGGTCAGAATTTCAGTGTCTATGTCTGTGGAAGTCCATTAGTGAACAATGTACACACAATTTAGTTTTGTGCACATTTTGTCTATTGCTGATGAAGTAAAATGATAAAGGTTGCCAGAAAATGCTAATTTAGACGTTTATGAATTGCCAGGATTGGGCTACCAATGTATGTTTCCATCACTGGCATTACGAGAATGATAAAATATACGATAAAACATAAAATTCACATGTAAAAATATTTTTTGGTTGCATTATTAGTTAAATTCTCCCATCTTTATCAGTGAAAGCTATATTTTAGTGTTTATGAAACATCAGATATATGCGAAATATCCGATAACTTCACAAAAGGAAAGTCAAAATGTAATCCAGGAACTAGTGTGATCTTCCGGGACATTCCTTGATTCCAGATATCAAACTAGTTCTTGGATTATGTAACTTCTGCATGAAATAATAATTCATCCTTTTTTTTTCTTATTCCAGAGTATTCAAATTACATGACCTCATAGGTAAAAAGAAAAAAAGATCAAAATACTGGTTACTGTCAGAGCCGTCTGCTTCACATGAGTCCAGATTCATGGTGTGAGCGATTTAGAAAACTTCAGCACACAACAAAAAAGCTGTGTGTTTATAAGAAACATAACTATATGAATCCATAATAACGCTTCCTCAAGTGAAAAAGTGGTCTGGTCTGAATCAGGAGAGAAATCTGCACAGATCAAGCAATGTTTACAAGCCAAAACAGCTCTAAACAAATCTGTGGCTGGATTTTGATGTGAGAGACAACAGGAGATGGACTTTTTCACTGGAGGGATTCGTTTTTGTTACAAACACACAGCTTTTGTCTTCTCCAGATGTTAATTGATGGACTGGAGTGCTGTGGATTATTGTGATGTTTTTATCAGCTGTTTGGACTCTCATTCTGACGGCACCCATTCACTGCAGAGCATCCATTGGTGAGACACTGATGCAATGCTACATTTCTACAAATCTGCCTCTATTTAAATTCATTTAAATCATATTTCAAAACCACATTTATTCAAATTCCATAGAATAAGCATAAATGTTTTACTTGTGAAAACAATGACATTTAATCAGTTAAAAAGTCTGAACATATTTATATATGGCTAGATGTATAACAACCAGATTTAATTAATTAAAATAAATGAGACTGTCTTACATGAAGTATAATAAATAGAATTTTCTGATGATAAATATGTGATGTTTATTGTGTATTTAAAACGTTACATAATTTCATTCTTGTTACATTCATATACATGACTGACAAGTATGCATCACATTAAGTTCATTAGTTTATGTTAAATCTTTGTATTATAAATGAATGGAATGTTTTTCAATGCAGTAAGTATAAATAATCTTTCATATTGGGCCTTTTTTATTTATTTTTTTACGCTAACATTTTGGCTGAAAGCTTTCTTCACTCCTATAAATTAAATATCTTAAAAAGACATTTATATACATTGCAGACCTCTAATTTGGTTTTGACACCTTCATCAGCTGGGAGCACGCAGATTGCTTTAATTTTAATTGTGATCATTTTAAGGCATAAAAATGCAAAAAACATACCATTTTTAAATAGATTCAAATGTTTTATCTGGTATTAAACAAAGTAATCTTACATTCACCATTTCTCTCATTTTAAATAACATCTTGGATTTAAAAAATATATATATTTAGGTAGCCAATAATGTTGTGGAACAGAGCCAGAAAATTACAATAACATTGAACATGGTTAATACAAAATACAATAAATACAACTAGTAAGTTGTCAATCTCTCACAACCTGTAGTTTTTGGTCCATTAGATTGAAACTGCAATGGGTCAAAGGCTGGTTGGGGTAAAACGCTTCACAAACACACATGGGCGGTAATGATTATGGAAGCTGTCCAAACTCTAGTGCGATGAAAGCCATTGAACTGATATTGTGGCTGTGGCCGAACACTATTGATCCAGCAGAGGAGCAGGACAGTTGATGGCCAAAATCAACAAGATCAAAATTTGGTTTTACATGCAAAATGTGAAAGCTAGGCAGTGATTATGCAAAAGCACACACCTGCGGAGCGCTTCAGATGAACCGCACCTTTCCTGAGTGCAAGCTGAAACCAGAGATGCTGGGATAGCTGTGAAGGGCTGGCTTTCAGTGTTGTCTTCTTTCCTCCTCCCTTTCCTCTTCATTCACATAAACCAGGCAGGACTAGGTGTCAACGCATTAACATACAATGCTGTTGGCTTTTTTTTTTTTTTTACGTAATACGTACTCGAGCAGCCAGGTACTTATAGACTCACAAGGTTAGTGAGATGAAAGACCTCGTGCCTCTTCAGCCTGATGCACTACGGATTTTCTCTTTTCCCAGCCAAGGTTTAACTCTGAGAGCTGGTGAATCGTCCTGTGAGCTGCAAGCCATCAGAATATAAAACACAGTGGACTTCAGTGAGAAAAATAGTCATTAAAAATTATATTTTCGTTGGGAAAAAATCTACTTTTCTCGTGTCTGCGAAGAAAACTGCTTTTCAACAAAGGTATGTTTATCATTCTCATTATGGGACACAATTTAAGATCATTTTACAATTAATAACTTGCATTGATGTTTTGAAATTTTTAAATGATTGCTTCTTAAAAACAACTTTTCAAAATATGCTTTATGCAAAAATAAAATTAAAATTAAATTAAAATTAAAAATAATATTTTTTAATTCAGTTATTGTGGAAAAAAGTTATTGAAATTATTGCTTTTTTAAAATACAACTTTCTTTATGCAAAATTATATATAAAATTATTACATAAAAAATGCATAAGTATGCATATATAACTCTCACAATTATATATATATATATATATATATATAATATATATATATATATATATATATATATATTAGATATATTAAATTGCACATAAAACACACATATTTAAGCTATTTCTCAAAAGTAGGTTCTTTTAAATATCTATTATTTAGACTTAAGGTTCACCTGTTGCACCTGTTTCTTTAAAGTCTTAATTGAAAAGAAATGACATCAGAAACAAGAAAACAATCAAAGTTAATCTTTTGACTGTGAATTTGAATCAAAATCCAGTTTGGAGTCAAAAGCGAGATGACAGTTCTCTCCCGGTTTATCTTGGGGTATTTTCGTGAGCGCCTGGGATCTGTCAGCGTGAGAAGGAGAGAGAGGGAGGGCAAACACAGGCGACACAAAAGCCAACATTATTCCCTCGTGGATCCTTGCTGCATCCAGCTATGAATGGAGTATTGAAAAACATAATATTGGTGACTAGATTCATTTTCAGGCCTTCACAACCGCACCATTTTGTCTGCAGGCTCGCGTTAGAAAGTTCTCAGCAGCTAATTGGCTGCTCAATCTGAGTGTCAGGGTTTTAGCTTTTCAAATGCAAGAAAGTGCATGCGAATGGGATTTTATTCTTGGCTGGTGAGGAGGTGCGTTCTGTCGGATAGAGGTTTAGATTTAGACTATATTGTGGCTGCTTTATATGCTTGTTGCAAGGTTTCTGACTTTTGAGGCACCTGTAAAAGAGAAAAATATCAAATGAGATATCTAACAATACAGTTTTCCCTTTGAGCATCTGTTTATGTCAACTGCTGGCTGAAGCAGTGTTATTTTGGAAGATACTTTTATAGTTTTTATTATTATTTTGAAATAGTTTTCATTTTAATATTTGTTTTAGTCATTATGTTGTGCTTTTGTAATTTTTATTAGTTTTTGTTTTTAAATAAATTATTATTATTTATTTTTAGTTTTTGTTATTTGTTTTTTGCTAGTTGCTGAAAAAATATTTTTTTTTATATATATATATAGTTAAAGGTTTTTTTTTTCTTACAGGTTTAGTTGTTGTATTAGTTACTTATACTAACTCTGGGTTGAAGCACATTTTGATCCGATGGTTAGTTCTCAGCAGTTTTATTTTAGTGTTTCATTAAGATACTGATACAGTTTTTGTTATTATTTTGAATTATATTTAATTTTTATATTTTCTGCTTTCATGTTAATTTTAGTTAAAGTTTTAGTAATTTTGTTGTGCATTTTTGTCATTTATATTCTTTTTTATTTTTTAAATTATTTTTATTTAAGTTTTAGTTATTTTAGTACATTAAACTAACTGAAATGAGAAACATTAATTTAAGTTTTTAGTAAGTTTGTTGTGTTTTTGTCATTTTTATTAGTTTTAGTTGTTTTAAAAATTTTCTATGTATATTTTATTAATTTTATTTTAGTTTTAGTTATTTTAATACATCAAGTTAAACTAAAATGGCAAATGCTGCCTTGGAAACTATCTTAAATAAAATACATTTTTACATATTTTATTTCAGTGGATATTTATTTTATTGAAAATAATTAATAAAATAAAAATAAAATAAAATCTTTATAATAAACAATAAGTGTTACTTGTCTAGGAAACAAGATTAAGATATAAGATGTTGTTTTTTGTTTTTCTATTTTAGATGGGTTTAATGTTTTATTTAAGTTATGATAGTTTTGAAACTTTTCTGGGAAAGAAGAGGCGCCCCAGCGGTGTCATCGGTGCCTGAGCGCTCAGGACGGTCCCAGTGACAGATTCGCAGGAAGCAGCGTTTAGCCGCTGACGATGGCGACCACAGACAGCAGAAATGTCTTTTTGTGCGCCCGAGGCCCGGAATGTTCACTATCTGCGCCGCGGAATATCATATTCTCCCCAGAGCCGAGATCCTGAGCCCAATCCCACCATTTACATGCATTCCAGCATAAGGTCAGGAGGGATGTTAGAAACTTGAATATAAGGATATAAAGAGAATATATCAGATATAGAATGTGTTGTGTTTATAAAACTGACTTACTCTGAGATCCGAGATTCAATTTCAATGTCATAAATGTGGCTAAATCCACATGTAAATAGATAGATAGTGAATAGAAAGATAGATAGATAGATAGATAGATAGATAGATAGATAGATAGATAGATAGATAGATAGATAGATAGATAGATGGACGGACGGACGGACGGACGGACGGACGGACGGACGGACGGACGGACAGACAGACAGACAGACAGACAGACAGACAGACAGACAGACAGACAGACAGATAGATAGATAGATAGATTAATAAAAGCTTAAATTAAAAGAGAATTAAAAATACATTGAAACTATTTAGAAATATTAAACAATAATAATAATAATAATAATAATAATAATAATAATAATAATAATAGAAATTACACATAAAATATATAAAAAAATTGAAATGAACACAAAAACCGTCAGAAATGTCTTGAAGGTCCATGTTTTCAACCATGAACAGACATTCCCCTCTTAAAATTAAAGTCGACATTAAATATTGTAGTGCATTTAACATTTGGTAATACAACTTATTTCTGAGTGAAACAGGATAAGAAAAAGTAGGCAGGACTGGATTGCATTCATCAGAAATTGATTGGGACTTGAAAAGTGCTTGAGTTACATATGTTTTTATCAGACGCTTTTATACAAAGCCACTTACATTGGATTCAAGGTTTACACTGAATCTGTTCATGTATATCCTAGTAATCAAACGAATCACATGACCTTGCCATTGCGAGTGTGGTGCTTTACTGTTTGAGCTACAGGGGAAGATGCCATTAGCCAAAAAATGTTTTGAATTGAAATTCTGTTCAGAAACTGATCGTTCACAATAAGACCACGAATATGAATTAGGAAAGATTTCTTGCTGACTATAAAGTCTGGTCTGTGTACTCATAGTGGCTTGTGCTTTGAATGTGTTTATCTGTGTCTGGGAAAATGGGTCAAACTTGGATGTGCAATCAAACTAAAAACCTCTAAAAATGACTTTCACATGCAAAAAAGCATCACTCATTTACATACAGTTACATTTTACACCATCTCTGGAGCATAAAAACCTCTCTGGGCAGCTTATTAACATGCAGCAGGACACACAAACGATCGGTCTGCTCTCGTAAATCAATACGTGTCTGCAGGCTGAGCATGTGTTGTTGTTGATGTTGTGAGAGCGTGTGTCTTTACATAACATACTATGAGCAGAAGCTACCAATCACTGACCAGCAGACTCAGTAGTAGCCTAGTTACTGTAATAACCTTGTTTTGTGGAGTCAGACAACTGCAGTGAGAAGAAGCGGCAGTAAAAGTCAAACTGCACGCAGATAAACGGATCTTGAGAAGTTAAAGCACTCACTGAAGGTGTCTGTATGTGCTGTAGGTGTCCAGCTGGATCTATTCTGCCATGAACGGTCAGCGTGTGTCAGACGGTCGGCGCAGATGCTGGAAATCTGCTGCCTGGATCCTCACCTGCCTGCTGGCTTCGTTCTTACTGATCGCCGTCACCAGCTTCCTTCCAAACGGTGAGTCTGAGCTGATATAAGAAAGATTGTACACTAGCGGTCAAACCTTTGGAATAATCAAGTCTCTTCTGCTCACCAAGGCTGCATTTATTTGACCAAAAAAAATTGTGAAAATGAAATTAATACATTTATTCATCAAGGATTAATCAAAAGTGATAAAAACATTTTGTTTCCAATGTTACAAAGGATTTGTATTTCAAATAAATGCTGTTCTTTTGAAATTTCTATTCAGAATCATGAAAAATAATTTTAAACATTATGTATTATTGTTTTTAATATGATTGTATGATGGTTTCCACAAAAATATGATGAGGAATGTTTGTTTTGAAGATTGTTAATATTTTGGAATGTTTTTTAGAGATCATGTGACACTGAAGACTGGAGTAATGATGCTGAAAATACAGATTTGATCACAGAAATAAATTACATTCTAAAATGTATTACATTGGAAAATCATTATTTGAAATTGTAATAATATTTCAAAGTATTACTGTATTTTTGTCTAATTAATGCAGCCTTGGTGAGCAGATGATATCAAAGATTAATTCATTCAAATATTAAAAAAATCATATTTATTCCAAAGTTTTGACTGGTATTGTATGATATATGTTAGCAGTTCGTATGAAACACTCCATCTAAACTAAATAAAACTGTTTTTTTGCTAATAATATAATATAATATAATATAATATAATATAATATAATATAATATAATATAATATAATATAATATAATATACATGCAGGTTTCATACTGAGAAACTGCATTGATTATTTGCATTACTAAATTTTGATGCATAATTTAGCAAAAATCATTAATGAACTTAGAATCTGTGTGTTGTATTTGATTTAGTAGTTTTAACAAACAACAAAAAACAATAAAAAAATAAAAAACATAAATCCCTTAGAGTAAAGAGTGGACTTAACCACACAGAACAATCTAGAATATATAAATATATAAAATATAAAAATCTAATTAGAAATGCAGACCCTATAAATGACTCAGTGGTCAAGACTCTTTGTGGGAATCGGACCAGCAACCTTTCAGTTACCAAGACTAAGTTTTAACCACCACACCACACTAGAAAGTGTTAAATCACTGTCTTTAAACATCTGCTTTAAAAGAACAATAATCAAAATCAAAGTCAACAGCCTCAGGCTTAATGGATCCTGTTGGAACCAAACAAATCAGAGTAATTAATCAGTGATTGTAAAGCCTACAGCGGGAAATACCCTGTGAAAAAGATAGCTGAACTAAAGACTTAACGAGCGACTAGGGAGAATCTGAGAAGATGTCCCCTGTGTACCTGGTATGTGTGTCAGAGCATTATGGGTGTGTTTCCTCTACTGTACAACAACAAAACAGACCAACTCCCAGCGATCCATGACTTTCAAATAGATCTTACAAACGATCACCAGTGACGCAAAAGCAACAAAGATGTGAGAAGAATGGGTGTGTTACAGTACGTGTTCATATTTAAGTATTTGATGATGATGTTTATCAATGTGTTGATCTTTTCCTCTGTGCAGAGATATCAAAACTCCAGCGAAGAACAGCGTCCTGTAAGTAATCATTTGAAAGTAAACCTTTTGAATTCCTGCGTAACTTTTTCATAAGCACCTTCCTAGAAGCCACACAAAACACCATAGCAACCGTCATAACAACATTCTAAAAGCAACACAATAGCAACCATGATAGCAACATTGCTAAATAACTTGCAACACTGTAGCGGCAAGCAGTTTGAAAATGTACATAATGTTAAAAAACTTACGGAACTTAGTGGAAGCCTGTTTCTGTCACGGAATAAAAAACATAAAAAAAACTAATAATAAGTTGCAGCTTTTGTTTATTTTTAGTTACAATTTAGGACTTTACTTCTCACCAGTTCTGTAGTTTATATCTTGCAATTCTAGATGTTTTTTTTCTTCACAAGTCTGAATTATGAGATATACACTCAGAATTGTGAGATAAAAAGTCACAATTACGTTTCAAATTTTTTATGCCAGAAACGGACTTCCATAGACACTAATAGCACAACATAAAAAAAAACAACAACCAAAAAATTATTTCTTAAAGTTGTAAACAAAACAAAAACTGTTTTGAGATGAAAATATTTTCAGTTTTTCTACGTGTTACATTGCTCTTCTATAATCAATGCCTGAAATTACTAATTTCTAACTGAAAAATTAATTTCTACACCAATTTTTTTTTTTCCAACTGAGTGTTTAATATGAATCCTATTAAGTGTACATGGAATTAACCCAGCGACATACACATTAATAAGAAGGAGGAGAAGTCTGTGACATTGACCTAAATGTGATGTGGATGGAACCAAAAAACGCCTCTTTAAAAGCCTCTTTTCTGCTGTCTTTGTCAGGCGCTGAAATCAAACTCAATGTTTTATAAAAAAGCTTGTATAGGCGCTAGCATTAGCCGTCTCAACACTGCTACAAAACACAGGACAAACAGACCCCCGTGAAAGCGCGGTCTGAGGAGGGACGGGAAGGTTCTGCGCTTTGTGAAAAACACCAGAACGTATCTGAAACAAACACAAACAAAAGTCTAGGTCAAATGTCTAGCAAGTGTCATAAAATGTTGATTTATAAATATATTTGGATTGTCACTATATGTTATGCATTACATACAAACAGAACATACACTTTAATGACAGCAGCACTGAAGCCAAACACACTTACATTTGATCAGTCACAGAGAAATAGTGCACTCAAATACACGTCTAATAAAGTTATTTTCATTTATTTTTCATTTCTCAAAAGTTCAAAAATACTGTAAGAATTAATCATGTCTAATATTATTACCATTTAAATTAAAAAAATCTTTACAAAAAATATCTTTACTGTCACCTTTGATAAATTTATTGTGTCCTTGCCAAGTAAAAGTATTAATATCTTTCAAATAATAATAATAATAACAACAATTCATCATTATATATAGATACACACACCTAATCTACTGATCTTTTTAACTGTATTTGAGATTCAGTATCCACTGTCTCATCCGCTGATGTGATCAGATTCACAGCACGTATCTCAATATCTGATCTTGTATTACGAGAGGCTAGTGTGATTTTCTTCTAGTATGTCTGTTCGCAGTGAGTCTGTATCACAGCCCGAGCTGGAAGTCACAGTCTTCCTGTTTCCACCAGTCTAAAATTACAGGAAAATAGATAGTAGTAGATATAGAGCGCTGGCAGCTCCTGGAGGGCCAAAGAACCTCCTTTCAACAAATAATTTACCACAATTGTTGTTTGTGCTCTCTCTCTCTCTCTCTCTCTCTCTGACTTTCTCTCCTGTATTTTTTTTTCTCACAGCCAACACCACAAATGCCTCAGCGACAGCACAGTCTCAAGGTGAGCGTCTTTGCAATTCACTTTCTCACCCTTTCTTGCCACCTTTTACACAAGAACCGCAGGCCCTTTTCGCCCCCCCCCCAGAGAAGATATATACGTTTGCCATCGCCCATTGGCAGGATCATGGCAGGACCGGATCATAATTGCCTCTAAGGCACAGGAAAAAAGGTCAGGACACCTTCCTCTCACTCAATTTACACAATCCCTTCTCCAGCGTTATGCTTATCGCTCAGCCTCTTTTTGGAGTCTAGTCATATTAGACTTATGTTTTTGTGTTAAGTTGAGGGGGATTTTTTAGAGACACTTTCTTCACAGGCTTCATATATATCATTATATTTGAGCCGTGGCAGCTCTGCACTTCTTGTGTTTATTCAGAAACCCACAGCTTTCATGTGCACTAACATGATGGACACTAGCAAAAAAAGAAAGTACGAGAAAAGTCAGAATTTTTTTTTTTTTTTTGTTTTGGATTGATTAACTTTTTTGGGACATGCACCAATGTTTTTTTTTTTTTTTTTTGATAAGATACCATGGCAATATATAATGACAATATCGTGTCCATTCTTAGAAATCCCATGCTAAATATAAATATGCAATTATTATTGTTATTTGTATTATGATTATTATTATTATTATTTTTTTTTTTTTATTCTTTTGGAAATGGATTCACCTTTTTGGGACATGCACCATGTTTTGGCTTTTGCATTGTTGTTGTTGTTGTTGTTGTTGTTGGTGGCTGGTTTTTTTTGTTTTTGTTTGTTTTGTATATGAATACCATGGCGAATATATAATGGCAATATCATAGCATTCTTGTAAATTCATTGTAAATATAAAAATGCAAATATTATTATAATTATTTTTTTGTGGTTGTTAATGTTTTTGTTTTTTTGTTATGTTTATTTGTTTGTTTTTCAGGAAAAGGTGTTTGTGCGCATGACACTGATCTTATTTTATAGATATGTTTATTCTTTAAACTTATTTCTAAAATAGTTAACTAGATCTAAATATACTTGCAATTGTGCAATTTGTTTTTACTTTTTTTTGGCCTTCTTTGAAACTGGTTATTTATGTTTACCATGGTACATGTAAAGTTCACATTTAGTTTCCACAGTACTGAATATGGGTTTTCAAAAAGAATAAACAAAGATGCAAATCTACAGATTTTCTATTAATCCTAAACTCAGTTATGGTTCAAATTATTTCCTAAGTCTAAGACACACAATAACTACCAGATTACGATAATGTTAACTACACTAAAACCAGTACTCTGTTACTTTGAGATATAAGCTATAATATAAACTTTGGAAAATAGAAATTATAAAAAACAATAAAGCTATTAAAAGCATTAATGAATCTATAATGTGTCCTGTTTAAATACTACCAGTAATTATCTGGTGCTCCTTGGTCCTTCCAGTTGCGCTGTGAACGCAGGAACCTCTGCGAGGGGCGCGTGGGAGGTGCTTCAACGGAACGTGGGGGGACGGTGTGCGACGACTACTGGACATGGTGCGCCAACTTGGTTGCCGTCAGCTGGACTGCGGCGTGGCGTGGCCGGGGGGAGGCCGGCTCTTGAGTTCGGCGGCAGGTCTCCGGGCCCATCCTTCCTGAACCAGCGTGGACTGTAAGGGAGGAGAGATGCAGCTGAGTCAGTCACGGGAATCAGGGATGGCGCGTCCACAACTGCTACCACTATGAAGGCGTGGCCGTCACCTGTAAAGGTATGGAGTGGAGCTGAGGCATCAAAGCATAAGCTCAACTAATTATTAATTTCAAGATGAATTAATCTGAGATCATTAATTTTTTTCATTTCTCACAGACAATAGTGTGATAGAACCTCGAGGCCTGGAGCCCACCGCGCCCGCCCATCTCATCTCTGCTTTAAGTAAGCTGCACAGTTTATTCTGGCCTTTTTAAACTCTTACATGAGGATATCAACTGGAAGTTCATTTTGATGTAATGTCATATCAGCAAAACTAATCTGATTAAACATGATGCAAGATTTTAGAGAGACAAAATAACACCACACAGAATTTCATTATGTTGTTTGTACTGTTGATTTCCCTCCAAAATGATGTCACTTCCTGGAAGGGAGGATGATGTCATTCTTAGGAACTTGTATTTTGTGTTTTGGGATTTTACAACAAAGTTATATTAAGGAAATTTGATAATGAATTAAAGCAGTGTTTATTTTGATTAAAAGGATCAGAATTGACTTCACATTTGAATATAGAATATTTTTTTAAATGTATTTATTATGTACATAATATATTTTTATATAATTTAGTAATGTTAATCATTTCTTAAATAAATGTAATGCATTTAATATTTTATTTAATGCATGCATGATGTACTACATAGTGAATGACCCAAAATATCCTTTTTTGTACATATTTTAATAAGTCCCTAGATCTCTCATAATATAAACCTCATAATTTGTTTATTTAAATGAGATTTTTAACAATATTTAAATTAGTTTTTATTTGTATTTGTGTTTTTGTCATTTTGTATTATTTTTTTAAATATGCCTATATAGATTATTATTATTTTTTTAGTTATTGCTTTAGTTATAATTTTTCTAAATATGTCTATATAGAATTTATCATTTTTATTTACTTTTTTTTAATCTAGTTATTTTATATTATATTAATTTAATTTCAGTTCAACTTCTATTTTATAGCATTTATTGAGTAATTAAAAAAAAGAGGTTTTTTGTTTAGTAATGGACCGAACCTAAAGATCCCACAGCAGTAACTCTTTCAAGGAGTGATCCATGTTCATCCTGTCTTTGTTTTTCTCACATGTCCTGTTTTAGTCATGAAGAACGGCTGCCCATATCTAGTTCCCTAGGTTATGATATCTAAAGAAAGTAGCAAAGCCTTATGGGGAATTGAATGGCATTTTCTTAGTATGGAATCACCATGAGGCTTTGTTCCCTCTGCAATACGAGAGGCTTTTGGAGTCCATGTGGTGGCGCACTCAATAAAAACAATCAGGCACATCATTGTGTGTTTGCTGTGAACCGTAACCCTCTGTTTGTCATTATTTTTTTAAATATGCCTATACTAGATTATGTACTTATTTTTAGTCATTGCTTTAGTTATACATTTTTCTAAATATCGTCTCTATACGCATTTTCATTTTTATTTACTTTTTTTCATCAGTATTTTAGTAAGTATTAATTTCAGTTCAACTGCATTTTATAAAAAACAATTTTATTGAGTATTAAAAAAAACAATGAGTTTGTTTAGTAATGGATCTTCCGAACTAAAGATCACTTTTAGCAGAACTCTTACAGAGGGATCCATGTCATCCTGTCTTTGTTTCTATTGTCCCCACCCCCCCCGTTTCTAGTCACCATTTTGAAGCGGCTGTAATGTATCTCTAGTTCAGACCAAACTATATCCCGATTAAGTACAGTGATGCAAGATTTTATGAGACCATTGAATGGCATTCCTAGAATTGAATCACCATTGTTTATTACGCGCACTGATGTTCCCTGGGGGGGGTGTTGCGCAATAGAGATGCCCCTGGCTTCTTCCTGGTCAATGTGGTGGCGTCACCAATCATTCAATACGAGGAACTTCGTATGTGTTTGCTGGAAAACCGTAACCCTCTGTTTGGATTCATATCATACCGAGTTAAGCTCAGCAGACTATATTACGATGACTGGCCCACACCCTATGGAGCACAAACATCTATTTCTAGGGCCACGTGTATAATTGCCCCTGTTTAAATTGCTAGGGTTTCCCTGTTTGATTGTTCATAAAGGATTTCTGGAATTGAAATCGTTACAGACGGAATAACAGAATAACGCCCTAAATCACTGTATTTATTATGTACATACCACTCCTATTTTTATAGTGTATTTATCTAACAGCCTAATCATTTCTCCTAAATTCCGATGTAATGAAAAATCTCATTCACTCTTCCTTTCATTCAGCGCTTGCCACAATGTACTCTTCACATAGTGCCCCACACCCCCATCTGTCCAAACGTCCAGCTTCCCTTCCACACCATCGGCTTCACGTCACCTAGATCTCCTCTTTGTCCAACTGTCCTTGATTCCCATTGGACTTTTTTTTTTTCAACTCAACGCACCACTTGTTACTTTGTATTTCCTTATGATGAGCATTTTAACAATGGCTAAATGCTAGTTCTCCATATTCTCACGATATCAGACTATTATGAGTTTTTGTCATTTTATTATTTTTTTTTTTTAAATATGCCTATATGGATTATCATTATTTTTTAGTCATTGCTTTAGTTATACTTTTCTAAATATGTCTACATACAATTTATCATTTTATTTACTTTTTTTTAATCTAGTTATTTTTATTATATTAATTTAATTACAGTTCAACTTCTATTTTATGGCATTTATTGAGTAATTAAAAAAAAGAGTTTTTGTTTAGTAATGGACCGAACTAAAGATCTCACAGCAGAACTCTTTTAGAGGGATCATGTTCATCCTGTCTTTGTTTCTCATGTCCTGTTTTAGTCATGAAGCGGCTATATATCTAGTTCAGGGTTATGACATCTAAAAGTAGCAAAATATGGGGATTGAATGGCATTTTCTTAGTATGGAATCCTGCATTGGGGCACATTCCTCTGGCAATACGAGGCTTGCAGGAGTCCATGGTGGTAGGCGTCCTCCAATGAAAACAATACAGGAGGCACATCAGTGTGTGTTTGCGTCTGAACCACCGTAACTACCCCCTCTAGTTTATGCTCTCATCATCATACCGAGTTTAAGCATCAGCAAATAATTTTAACCGATGATCTGCCCACCACCCTATGGTACAACTATATGCATTTCTAGGAGCAACGTAGGTCTCAATTTGAATGGTCCTATGGTTTCCTGATATTGCATAAGTTCTGGAAAATCGTTTAATAATAGTTACAGTAACGGAATACTGATTTCTAAGACCCTTAATGATCAAACAGCCTTCTTTCTCGTCTATTCGGACCCTCTCTCCTTCTTCTTTATCAGCTCAAAAGCTCTTTTATGTGCAATAGTACAACATCCCAGCTTACACGCAACTCTCCTGTAGCTTCACGCCTTTTTTCTGTCTAATTCTTGACTGATTTTTTCAAGCAAACCGTTGCTTTGATTGAATAGCTGCTTGTTTCTCAATATATCACACTATATCAGCTATATGAGGCCATAAAAGCCTGATGGATAACAATATAATACTCTACACACATACAACAAAAAAACTTTTTGATATTATTTTTTAAATGATATTATGTTAATAACTTCCCCTGACTGTCTTTCTGACGTGCGTGTGCTGGTTGGAGTGTCGTAAGGTGGTATACAGTTTTAGGTCGGGCTTTACAGGGTATAACCATTTGAAGGTGCGTGAATTCTTGTTCTTTTAAAACAAGAATATTTTCTTGTAGTTTTTTATTGGTTTTTTCTCCAAGGACTGTGTATCCACCCTGCATTAGAAATCAAGAGTAGTATTTCAGAGGTATTTGGTGCATTGACACAGTTTAAAGAAATTGTACAAAAAATTTGTAATATTAATAAAATAGAAAAATTACATATATATATATATAGAGAGAGAGAGAGAGAGAGAGAGAGAGAGAGAGAGAGAGAGAGAGAGAGAGAGAGTACGAGAAAAAATCAATATTCTACAATTTTTTTTACTATTTCAAATCATTTGATCTAATCAGGCTTTTAAAGGCTCATATAGTCTGATTTAGGTGAGAATATGGAGGGGAAAAAAGCAGCTCAATTTTATTCACAAGACTTCAAACTGAGCAAAAACAATGAATTTGGTGGAAGATCATCTGATTTTATATGTATGAAACTCAATACTTGTAATGTAAATCAATGAGATCTTTATAACAGTACAGCAGATACTAAGTTAAAAAAAAAAAAAAAAAAAAAGACCTTCCTGTGACCTTCCTGTGCACACCTGACAATTCCTGTTATGTAGGAGACGGGAGCGGTGCGTTTGGCGGGGACCGGGGACCGCTGTCAGGCAGGGTGGAGATCTTACTATCAGGGCACGCTGGGGGACGGTGGTTTGTGCATGATGGACTGGAGCATGGCAGACGCCGACAGTCCGTGTGTCAAAAAAATCAGCCTGCGGACTGGCTGTCGGAGTACAACCGCGCGTACGGGGCGTTGACTTAGGCTACGGCACGGGACAGATTTTGCTGGATAACGTGAACTGTAAAGGGCGGAGGGCAGCCTGCCACGCTGTTACAGCCTCGGCTGGGGAATGCATAACTGGCGGTCATCATGAGGACGCCGGAGTCATCTGCTCAGGTGGGTTTCTTTCTCCTCTTTCAGGGATACACCTTATTACACAAAGCAAAAGTCAGCTATTTTCTGTGAATGTGCAAGACTCGGATTAATTAGTCATCATAGTAAATAACATACAAGAATAATAAAGGAATATTAAATGCTACTTGTCTACAACCCAGTGTGTTTAGGAATCGGATTAATAATATGAACTAATATGAATAGTCTACCAGTTTGTGATATCAAATAGAATAATGGGCGGTCTGTAGTAAAATGGCTGAATCACAAAACTTGCACAGAAAATCCACATTTTTCTGCTGAAATAAGCATTTCAGAGAACTAACTGTACTAAGTAGGGTCCATCAGAAACGGCTTATTTTAGCAATTTTCATCAATTGTCATTATAGTTGCAATTATTTAGAATTTTTATAGATAGTGAATGTATTTTGCAGTGTTTTCATAATTTTTGCAATTTTATTTGGCCTTTTTTTTCTTATTTTGCGTATTTTATTGTGCAACTTGAACTGTATATTTTGCCCTTTTTTTTCAATTATTTTTGCAATTTTATTTTGTTCACCTTTTTTTACTATGTTAATTAAACTTTTTTTTCCATAATTATATGATCATAATCGCGTGACTTATTAACTATATATATATAATATATAATATATAATATTATATCATATATATATATATATATATATTATTTTTTTGTTTACTTTACATGTAATTAATTTAGCAGATGCTGAAACTTTATCTTTTACATAAAAAACAACAGATTTTTAATGTGATTGTTTCAGACCTGACCAGTATGTGCATATTCCTGTACTGCTGCTATATGTTTCATTTGATTGCAGCCCCTCTAACTCTCTCTGTCTCTCTCGTATATTTCATGGTGCCAAGGTTTCCACCATGGTCCCAGGTTATCAACAAAGAGACTTTTAGGCAGAGAGCTTCATCGTTCCTGAATGAAAAGGCAAAGCAGGTATAAACACTGTCTCTACTGTACATAGGGCCTGTATAACTTCACCTGCTATTTTCCTAAATTGCACGGTTGAATTAATAGCCAATTCATTGTCTTATACTTGCTGTCCCTGACCATCCGTTTTGGGCCATCTGTCTGATCACACAGGATCCTCCTGCATAATTTTAAAACCCCTTCCAAAGCACCAGAAGGATGGCGTCCTTTAAAAAAAATCAGAAGCGAACTATGTGTGTCTGTGCTCCTCCTCCTTCTTGCATGACATTTGGTCTGTTTTCTTTAGTGACAGAAATGCCCCCCAGTGCCAGTTACAACGTGTGAAAAACAGTAACCACGTGATGAGCACGAAAAGCTCAACAACGAAAGGTGAGTACAGAAACATCTATCTAGCTATACGAACTAAATTATATGTAGGGTATATTATGCATTTAAATTGATAGATCACGCCAAAAAATCTACTTATACATATTCACATTAAATTTACGTTTCATAAATTACAGTAAATACATATTTATTATTTAGATATTATTTATTGTATTATTGTATCATAATTATTTTATTTACTTAGTTTTTTAGAATGGATAGGAATTCAAATGATCAAGTATCAGACATTTAGTTAAACGTTTGCAAATGAGTTTCTGTTTCATATAAGACACTGTTTCTTGTTGAAACTTTCGATATTTATCATAAGAATCCTGAAAAATAAATAAAATGTATCAATATGAAGCAGGCACCCAACTGTTTTCTGAACTTGGACAATGAATCAGAAATGCCTTCTTGAGCAGCAAATCAGCAAATAATATTTCAGAATATTACTGTTTATGTAAAAAAAAAAAAAAAAAAAAAAAAAAAAAAAGCAGCCTTGAATGCAGCAAGGAGAGTCTCTTTCAAAACAGAAAAAATACAATAAAAAGTAAAACATAACTCGCTAATTCTTACCGTGACCCCAAAGTGTTTTGAAAAGTAGGTGTATGTTGTCCTCTTCTCTAACCCTCATCATCCACGGCTCTTTTCAAGAGAAAGCCGAGCATCCGTTTGGTGAATGGCCTGAACAGCTGTCAGGGCGAGGTGGAAACTCCTCTACTGCACCGTCTTGGGGAAACAGTCTGTGGATGATGACTGGGATAGGTACAACGCCTCAGGTGTGTGTGCAGAAAGTATGGGATGCGTGGACCCCCCCTTTCTCTACCCCCCGCCGCATCGCGTCAAGCCTCTGGCTTACTTCGGCTATGGTTTCTGGCCCCTATTCTGCGGGATAAAACGTGGCTCCTGCCCGCGGCAATGAGCAAAAGCTGTCCGACTGCTTCAATCTGGGCCCCCCCCCCCCCCCCCCCCCCCCCCCCCCCCTGAGGGACAGGGCATAACTGTGGCCATTATGAATGACGCTGGAGGACATTCCTGTGCATCGTAAGAGAAGAAATATGACACACATGACAGTTCTCACCCTAGACATCCGATCACACCCCCTAGTAAAGAAAAGTTTTGAACAAGCCATGCATTTTTACATTTATAATGTTACTAGTATACCGTAAGACTCCCTAATGTCGTCATGACATAACGTATAGTTCATAACTATATCGCCATAACGTTCCTCCATCGGGGAACGAGGGTTACGTACGTACGTAACCAAGACATTCTTTTTCACTTTTTATTAATCAAAGAATCCTGAAAAAAGTATCACTTTAAAAAAAAAATAAAAAAAAAAAAAAACAGCTTTGCATCAAAGGAATAAATTATATTTTAAGTATTAAAATAGAAAATGCATTATTTTAAATTGCAATAATATTTCAAAATATCACAGTTTTTTTTTCTCTGTGTATTTTTTTTTATCAAATAAATGCAACCGTTGATGAGCAGGAGAAACTTCTTTGGGATCTTACTGATCTCATACTGTTTGAATGGCATGTGTATGTAAATCTAAATCTGAATCTAAATGTGTGTGAATAATTCACATTATATTGCAAATTATATATACAGTATATGTCACCACCTACACACAGATTCACAAAGATGTGTATGTGCTGTCAGTACTTCATCATAAATTCACCCAGTCATTCAAAAACACCAACATTTATTCACTATGAAAAGAACACACACACACCTCACTGCAACACAATGTGTAGCTGGACTAAGTCAAGTCTCCAGGGCAGTTTTTCCTCTGGCATATGCTATGCTTCCTCTTTTACACCACACACACACACACACACACACACAAACACACATGACACCACACACACACACTACACCACACACACACACACAGACGCACACAAACACATACGGACACACACTCCCTCTTTCCCTGGGTTTCGTGGGGGTGTTCCTTCAATTAACGAACTCTCAAACACCTCATTACAAACTCCACATCCGTTTGCATTTACTTGGTCTCTTTTTTTCCTTCTTTCCCCTCAGCCATCGTTAGAGAAATCAATAAAAACTGAGTAAAAGAATCAGCATTTGTAATTTGCCAACAACTATTAGATAGCATTCCTCTTTGTACGTCAAGTCGCCGTTTCTACATAAAAAATAAAAGAGGCCAGTCGGAGCAAATCATCATCAGCACCAGACCCGCAGGGGAAGCCGTCCTCCGCACAGGGCCACGTGCATCCACTAACGCAGAAATATATGCATGCATGCGTCTAATAGATGAGCATTTGCGAGAAGAGGGGAAAGACTAAATAAACACCCAGGATAAAGGAAATGAAAGTATCAACCCTTAGACCACCTCATGAATGAGAAGCCCAGCTTAATGTGTATAAAAGAGTACATAAAGTCAGAGTAAATCAAAGTTGATCAAAAGATGTTCCTTTAACTAAATGTGTTTTGTACCCTTCATTTTCACAAAGGGGGCACACCTTTGGTGTTTTGAGGTAGTCGGAAGAGACTTTGTTATAGGGATCACAGAGAAACCTCTGACAACTACAAGACCAACTACAACCACAACACCAGCGGATGGTAAGAACCTCACACTCAAGTCTTAACGAGACATTACAGAAACATTTGTTACTTCCTATTCTGCTGGTGCAACTATCCCTTTAAAATAAAATGGATCTGCCAAGTGCCCAAGTCTTAATTCAAAGGAAAAAAAAAAACATGTTTTCATACCTCACTGACAGGTGATTGTTCTCATCTTAAGCGTAGATTGACTTCAATTTGACCCCCCCACCCCCCACCCAATGCATGCCACATTTAAAGGAACACCTCCAAAACGCAATGAACATTTTGTCATTAATCACTTACCCTCCTGTCGTGTCCCAAAACCCGTAAAAGCTCAGTCCATCTTGGAACCAATTTAAGATTATTTTGGATGAAACCGGCGAGGCCTGTGACAGTCCCATAGACTGCCAAATAAAGTAAACAGTTTTGTCATCGGTATAGGAAAAGGTATGATGAAAGTCGTAGCCAAATACTCCATCTGCCATCAGATGTGAAATCTGGGTTATATGTATGCGGACAGGAACACTTTTTGTAAGCAAAAGAAAACAAAAATAATGACTTAATTCAATGACACAGAAGAGCATATGCAGCATTACGGTGATATGGAGCGACAACAGAGGAGACTTTTGACAAAGAAATTGTTGAATAAAGTCGTTATTTTTGTTAAAAGATTAATCGCATCAAAATAAAAGTTTATATTTCATGCTAATAGGTGTGTGTACTGTGTATATTTATTATGTATATATAAATACCCACACATGCATGTAATATACTAAGGCACAAAATATGTTTAGATTTATATATAAAATATTTATATATATATGAATTAAATATAAAAGTATAAATAATATTACACACATTTTTTTAAACATATATTCATGTGTTATTTATATATACATAATCATATAATATGCATAGTACACAGACATATTTGTTAGACACAGTTTAAATTGTTTTGCATCCATATTCCTAACCACACACACACACCACACACACACACACCACACACACACACACACACTATATATTATATATATATATATATATATATATATATATATATTTAGAAATGGTTTCATATTAAGACAAATCAAGACATTGATTTATTTTTTCATATAATAACTTTACAATAAATGTTTCATCATTTGTATTTACATTTTGTGGAAATAATGATCTAGTTGATAGATTTGATAGACGTGATAAGATTTTGGTATTGAATGTTATTAGCTCTAATAGAAGTCTGGATCTTTCACCAAAAAAAAAAATCTGCCTTTGGTTTACGGTCAGAAAAAAAGTAATGTGTTTTTCCCTTTAAATAAAGTTTATTTGTCAGACCCCACTGGCAGATTTTTTAAGCGTATTACAACTGCTTATCTTTTTAATAGATTCTTTCATAAAACAAGAATGATTTAGATATTTGTACAGGAAAAACAAACGCAAAAATATTAAGCAAGAAAATGTTTAAAATAATATAGCGGGTTGTGGGAAACAATACACTGAAAAGGCATGCTTGAATGCATGCCCACTTCTACAAAACTACAAAATCTTTCACCTTTGACCATCTGTTTTTCTAGATACTACGATTTAGGGGCACACTATTTCTAATCTCACTTACTGTTAGGATGCACACAGCTTATGCCTTTCTTTCTTTCTCTTCTCAAGGTACCATCAGGCTCATTGGGGGCCTGAACCGCTGCGAGGGCCGTGTGGAGATATTCCTGAGAGGAGAGAGTGGGGAACCGTGTGCGATGACGCTTGGGATCTGGCGGATGGGAAGGTGGTGCTGCAGGCAGATGGGCTGCGGCCTGCTAGAGCCGTCCAGGTGATGGCCTACTTCGGTCCCGGCAGTGGCACAATCCAGATGGACAATCTGAAGTGCACAGGCACAGAAAACTGCTCTCACTCGGGGCTCTCACATAGCGTGGAACGTCCACAACTGTGACCATCAGAGAGGATGCTAGTGTCACTTGTGCACTCTAATGACTCCACCCACCACATGCCACGCCCCCCTCAAGCCACACACACCACCACCGGTCCAGTGATTGCAGTGGGGGCGAAAAGAGGGTTTCCAGGACTTGTATAAAATTTTGTACATAACACCTCACGCCAACCAATGACGAGGGAGATTTTGAAAAGATGAAATAGTTATCTGGGTGTGAAACAAGAACAAATAAATCTATGCTAATACTGTTATATATCAAACAACTGTAATAAAAATTTATGAATGAAAATTCTAATTATGCACTTTATAAAACTATAAGAATGTGTACACCATAGGTGAATAAATATGCTGAACATATTTTATCTATTGATATACAGTCAAACCAAAGTTTTTTTAGACACACTTTTAGTCCTGTCATTTTGATTTTGCAAGCAACCAAATTTATTATGGCATAAAAAAAATATGTACTGTACTTCTAGTACATTTTCCAATTATATATATATGTGTTTATATAAAAAAAAAAAAGGTTTGATTGCTCTGGATCTTTTTCCTGAATGCTAAAAGTAAAACATAAAATATTTCTATTTTAAATATTTGAAGATTGCAATCTTAAAAGTTAAGAATGTAGAGATTTTGCATTTTTGTTGAATGAAAAACAGCCTTCATTATTCAGTGGGAAAAAAGAAATTTGGCTTGTTCAGACAAAATACAAAATGTTCTCAGGGTCCATTTTGAATGTGGGATAAAATAATGGCTTAATGCAATCTGTTCTTCTTTTTGTCTATTTTTATTCCATTTTTTTTGTTTGGTAGATATAAATAAAGAATAAAAATAATGGGATATAAAAAACTTTAAACTGGGATCGTGAAAGAATATTGCATTTCCATTGAGGAAACTAAACCATGTCATTGGCCTAATTGCATAACCTCTTAGTATATTAGGTTGGTTATTTTATGAGCTAGGAAAGAAATTTGGGGCAAAAAAAATGATGTTAAGGTATTTTAAATATAATATATAATTAAACATTTGATTAAAAAAAAGAAGGGGAAAAGTAAAGAAAGAGAAGACAACTGATCAAATGTTTTTGATGTGACTTTTTTTTACAGTACAGACTTTCCTAAAATATTGGGGTGGGTGAAATGTTTTTGTCAGTATATGTGGAAATTAAAGCTATGAATCTCTTATTATTAACAGAGGTGTGACTAAAGCTGTTTTTTATGGTTTTTATTTAAACATGTATACAATTATTTTCTATTAAGTCACACATCATTTATTCTTACCGCAGGTGCTCTATATAATAAAGGTGTAATTATGTGAATTGAAAACAAATTGGATAAAGTAATGAATATGCAATACATATATTACTAATTTACTAGTTATAATTAACATATTAGTTACTAGTTATAAAGGGAGTCTGGATTTAGATTTTTTTTTTCAATAGCTTTTGTAGCCAAGAAGCAGATACGCTATGCATTTCTACAGAAAATGACTTTGAAAACTAAATCAAACATAAAAAAAAATTCACTGGAGTAATATGTACTGTGTGACAACAAGCCCTGGTTATTATACAAAGGCTAGCAAACTGGTTACACTATAAAAAATTATTATTCTAACCTATATAAAAATTCTTAATAAAATCTTCCTAAATAAATAAGCAAAATAAATAACTTATAATATTATTGAGGATGTATATGATTTGGTTATTCTTTTTTTAATTGTTGTGTTTGAATATGTTTTGGTTTTTTTTTTTTGAGCAAACATAAGATCACAATAGATTCACACAAAAACAAACAAGTAAGGGAAGATTTCATGGAAAAGCAAACAATGAAGGCAGAATAAAATCAATGAAATTGTATTTTCTGGGATATAAATTTTTTTAATTATTAATTAATTATTTTCCATATACTAAGTGCTAACCAGAATTGCTTTCTTTTTCTTTCTTTCTTTCTTTCTTTCTTTCTTTCTTTCTTTCTAGCTTTATTACAATCTTGGATATGTCAGTGATTACTAACAACATTCATTTATGCATTTAGTTGTAGAAAGACGCAGAAGAAAACAGGAAAAAAGCTCATAGGCCAAACCTCGAGAAAAGTGTGCAATCACATGGAAAATAGTAAAAAATAAAATAATAATAATAGTAATAGTAAAATAATAATAATAATAATAGCAAAACAAAACATCAAAAAATTATCTGATTCTCTTTGAAGCTTTAAATGCCATTAAATATTGTGGTTTAAATGATGTGATATAATTAAGTTCTAAGGCAGGCAATAATTAGCTTAAATACGTTTATGAAAAGAAAAACTGTTCAAATAATAAAAATTTCCAATTAAAATAAATATGTTTGGCAAAATGTATGCTGTTTGCAATAAAGCATTGCTGTACTTCTACAATGTAAACAACAGTCTCAGGATTACTTTTACAAAGAGAAACAATCTATGTTGATATCTCCTTAAAATTTTGTAAGTATAGCTATTTGTGACCCAGGACCACAAAACCATTCATAAAGGTAACATTTCTTAAATTGATATTTATACATCATCTGAAAGATTAATAAATAATCTTTCCATTGATGGTTTGCTATCCGTGTATCGGGGACCAATATTAGTTTGATCTGATATCCAACTATTTGAAGATCTGGAATCTGAGGGTACAAAAAAACAAAAAAATCTAAATATTGAGGAAAATCACCTTTAACAGTTGTGTAAATAAATGAAGTTCTTAGCAATGCATATTACTAATCAAAAAATGAAGTTTTGATATATGTACGGTAGGAAATTTACTAAATATCTTCATGGAACATGATCTTAACATCCTAATGTGTACGGTAGGAAATTTACTGCCACAATGCATTGTTGGCTATTGCTACAAATATACCTGTGCTACTTATGACTGCTTTTGAGCTCCAGGGTCACATTTAAATTTTACGGGATGATTCGGCAAGTCACTGTAGCGCAAGGTTCCCATGATAATGACGTCAACAACGCAGGAGGGGCGCAACCGGTACCCCCCTCACCACAACTGATGACGCAATCCTGTGAAAGTGTGCATCGGCACGACGCGCGTCGCGCAGACAGCAGAGAGAGAGCCTGCAGCGGCAAGACTTGCATTTTCACCAAATACCACCCCGATCACCCACAGACGTACACAGCTCCTGAACCAACTTAAACATGGTCGACCGCGAGCAGCGCTGGTTCAGGAAAGCCAGATTTTTTTGGCCCGAGCCTTCCGGCTGAGAGATATGACGATATGGCTGCTGCCATGAAATCGGAAATCGGAAGTGGCAACTTTTGCTTCATTATTCCCTATATTCATAATTCATGAATGACTCAGCTATTCGGCATATAGTTATCTTCACGTGCTTTGTTTTCATAATTACGTTTAGCTGTCTGAAATTATGCATTGGTCATGTCGCATTGCCTTTTGGAGATTCCGCTCATTTTCGCGTTCGAGTCTTTGCCAGTTCTTATTATCGATTCGAATTAGAGTCGCGTTCTTCAGTTTAACGGCCCGTATAAGTTGATCCGGATCGACGACAGGTCACAGTCCTGCTGAAATGATGACGAGGCTTATTTCTGGATATGTATGTGTCACTGTCAGTCATTCCTTAAACCAGAGTGCGTGACAATGCAGCATGAATGTAAATCCAGATTTGAACTGAAAACTGGCAGGCGGCAGCAGGATCTTTGGGCGGTGCCTTAGCGAGATCCGAAACGAACTGGGACAGCATGACCACATGATGACACTATCATATTGCACAAGGGACGTAATTGGAATACAGTTTTGCTTAAAAATCAGTGTGCATTAATGATGTAGCCCACGCGTCTTGCCGATTCAGAGTGAATTCTCCAGTGCGCGAATCTGAAATCATGCCCACATAAAGCGCTTTGTGATTTATAAGCATTATTAGTGGATAATAACGCTGGTTATTTAAAGATGCAAAACAGCCTCAAAATCGACGCTGTTCTCTTGATCTCATGACCGAGGCAAAACCGAAGCAGGGTAACTGAACGCGCAGCGCTGACAGCTGCGTCCATCGATTCGCGTTTTGAAGATGTCGTGAAAGTCAAAGCGATCGCATGTGGTTTTGCAGTTTCGCTCGCGCTAGGCGTGTCGCAACGTGTGCCAAGGTGCAGTGTCCGTAATGCACCATTTCATCCGATCCATCAGCCTCCATCCAATAGGGTAACAATCACCAACCCCTCTCTCTCTCTTCTCCTCTCTCTCTCTCTCTATCAAGGGCCGTTAGGTTTGCGTGAAAGTTGATAGGGGCCCTCATGCAAGACGGCAGTAAGTAGTTTGCATTAGATTTTTAAAACCAGTGTTTTAAAAATCATATTTCAGTGATATCTTCTGACTCCTGTCATGGAAGTTTTGCATGTCAATTCAGTCATAAAAATGGAAATAAATACGTTTTTAAATGGACAATAGACTTTAAAAAATGCAAATAAATTCTATCATAGAAAATAAAATGTATTTAACTTTTTAAATCATCATAAATGTAATGTGTGAAAAAAAAAAAAAAACAGACCAAACTAAGCCTAAATAAATGTTGCAAAGACAAAAAAACATGTGCATTACCAATGCAATAAAAAATGCTAAAAAAAAAAAGCCCCCTGCCCTTAGAAATTAATAGTATTTTATGTATGCCATTTTCATACTTCTAAAAAGTTCTGACAAAACAGCAAATTTACACAAAAAAATGGATGGCTATTGGTTTGCAAGCTCGTCTTACTGCATGTCAGAGGATTTTGATTTGACTAATGGACTCCTTTGCAACCATTTAAATACGCAAGGGGGCAGCTGCATTTTCCAGTTTAGCTTACTTTTTTCACTAGAAATCTGGAGCTGTCCATAACTGTAAATGCTCAGTCATCGTCTAAAGTGCACTATCTCTTGAAATCTTGCTTTGGGTAGATGATTAGTTACGTAGGGGGAGATGATAAGTTGTTTATTGCACAAAGGCCTCTGCTAGGGACCATTAGTGCGCTTCGTTTACTTGATGATCTGCAAAACAATTTTAAGTCAGAGACGATTCGAGCTGACACAAATTGGTTTCATCCGGTTGATGTTCACCAACATGTTTTATACAACGATGAGATCCCCAGATCTCCACCATCTTTCTTAAAAAAGTTTGCTCTTACGTGGTCATATACTAATAAAATAATTACGCATTCGGCCATTAATGGCATGTAACCAAGACAGCCCCGTCCTGGGTTTAGGCTCTCTATCAAGAGTCAACTTCTTCTGCACAAATGTGAAATCTGAAAAATATTTATAAGATCCATACTTGATCCACATGCCATGGCCAGGCCCAACTTACTAAATAAAAAACAAAAAAAATAAAAACAAGAAGTTTTCCCTGCAATGCAAGGGAATATTCTAACAAGAAAGGTTGACAAACTGATGTTATAAAGTCAGAATTGTGAGATATAAAGTTCCACCTGCCCCCTCTCACTTGTGAGAAAAAAAGTACAGAATGTGAGGGATTAAAAAAAGTCCCAGATTACCTTTTTTTCTAATGTAGAAGTAGTTAGCGAGATACACGCTTTCCATATCTCGCAATTCTGACTTTTTTTTCGCAATTTGGAGTTATGTCTTTTCTCAGTTTAAAAGTCCAATTCACAAAAAGACACTTTTTTCAGAGAACTTAAGCGTTATATTCTATAAAGTTCAGAATTGCAAGATGTTAAACTCAGATTTATAATCTCGCAATTTAGTGACTTATGAAACAGCTGCCAACTTTATCGATGTAGATTTCAACTGTGCAGTTACAAGAAAAAGGCAAGAAATGTGCAATTACCTTTTAAAATTTTTAGTCAGTGGCAATAAATGGGACTTCGCATACAATACACACCGAGCCAGGCCGTGCTGCATTCAGCTGGGCTTATGCATGCAAAAGGGATTGCCCCATGCAATTTATCGGCATGTATCCTTTTTGGAGACACACGGAGGATTAGATTGATTGTCCATGTATTGATTTTAATCCCAGCTGACCGACAGCTCCAGCTCGGCTAGCTTGGAAGGTCCTCAGCAGCTCAGGGGTGTGTGTGTGTTCAGTCATGTCTTCAAACTCCCTCCTCACTGCAGCAGATGCTCACTGCTTGTTAAGCAGCCTACGCCCATAAAGGCCTGGGATATAAAGAAGGCTGTCAGATACCTTGCTAATGATGAGACTGAGATGTAGTGCAGTTAATACCCTCTCAATGCAAAAATACACAGAAATTTGTTATTACTTAATTACTTCCACTGGCTACTAGCTTCCAGACTTTAATGTTCTGACTCTTGCAAACTGTTCACAGTTATATCAGGTGCAGTTTTAATTTAGACTTCTAAGCATGACATTGAGTTTTATCTCATTTGTTGCTTTTTTACACTCAGTTGTTTAATTATAGTACATTTATTCCTGACATGTTGTGCCCAATCTGTCACAGTTATTAGGTCTGAACCTTTGGATTTAACCATAGCTTAGACTATATACATTTATTCAGCAGAAACACACTGCTTCTTCTTTCATGCTAAGCAGAAAGTATACACAGAGAGAGAAGGTGTGGGTTAAAAAGTGATTTTATATCATAATCAAAGTTGATATATGAAAATGCATTCTTTTACAAAACGATTTAGTCATTTAAGTAAAGCTCCTACTTGTACTTGATCAAGGAAAGACCTTCCAACTTGGTAACTGTTTGTTGAAATTGTTTCATAATATATATTTAAAATCATACAACAAAGGTATTATATATTTGATTTCTAAGCTCAAATCATGTAAAAATATTTATTTAAAAATAATATTTTGTATCATGTGCAAAAATATAATTTCTTAAGCTCAAATCATACAAAATATTTATTTATAATATTTATTTTATTATGCTAAATATATTTCTTAAACTCAAAAATTCATGCAAAAAATTTATTTATTTAATTTACTCATTACTAATACACATGCATATTACACAAACCCCTTAGGATGTGGTGTGTAATGTGTGTGTATGTGCGTGTATATATGTAAATAGGTGTATATATATATATATATATATATATATATATATATATATATATATTGCAAAGTTGTACCGTAAAAATAAAAAAGTTAAATATTTGTTCTATTATAATGAAGAAATATTTACTTATAATAATGTTTCAAAAGAGTGAAGCTTTCTTTTGCGGATTATCATTGTACAGCCCCAACTTATTTACTTATTAGCTTTTCTTCATGATTTCACAAATCCCTGTTCTACAGTAACCAGCGCATTGGCTCTTTCACAACTGTAAGCAGGGGACTTTCATTCTATAAAGCTGTGTTTTGCAATGCTACTATGAGAAAATGCAACTGACTCTTGTAAACTGTAACTGTGGGGACCTACAGACGGCCATATTGAGGGGTCCCTTTTCTCCCATTTAAATATTTAGAAGTGGACTGTTTCTGTTATACAGTCTCTGGCATTATACCGTACCAGAATGTAGTTAGTTTGAAAAACAGGAATTTGCATAAAAAGGGAAGTCATTTTAGAGGCGTTGCATTTTTTAAACAACTGAGAAATTTCTGTGCACTGAATTATCCATCATACATGTGTGGCGTTCAACCCACATCCACCTCCATCCGCTGTCTTTCATCTGTTATTACCATAGACGTGGCTTTAAGACAGTAACTCGTGTTTTTTCATAACAGTATGGTCATAAAGCTTTTATGCATTTTATTTTTAGAAGCCTGCAGCAGCAGCTGCAAAAACATTTCTTGAAAAAACCCCATCTGCAATCACTCGATGGTTATATAACAACAATGAGCTTCTTTAAGTAAGAATCTCTTTAATATCCATCCTTACAACAACCCCATCATCCCATCCACTACTCCTCTAACACATCTTCCCTGCTCCACTTTTTCACCATGGAAATATTTCAGTCTACAGGTACTTCATTTCTGTGCATTTTTACAGCTACTTTTTAGATTTGAAGCAATAGCCATAATTATAGCCATGATTTCATTTGACTGAAGTACTGCCGTATGCAGTGCACTGTGCTTTTATATTCTTTAATTTAATTGCTGACATGAAATATGTTATTGAAACACACCTGTATGCATATTAGCTACACAGAAAATAGCACATAAAGTTACCTGAAAGAGACTTCGACAGTCTTGGCAAAGGGTCAGCTGGGCATTTCCGCTTACCTGTTTGAATTAGGATAATTCATAATGAGTATTACTTAGCCTTAAATTCAATTCCTAACTTAACACCACAACTTGATCAAAACTCAAAATCAAAGCTTTGTTTTGACTCCCTGATTTGAGATGCACTAGCATAGTTGACTTTAACCTCAGACCTAAATGTTGTTTTCAGATATTCTACTAAATGTTAACAAGAAGTTTACAATGTGCAGATGAATTCATGAGCCAGTTTTAAAAGACGGGTCGGCTTGTAGAAGAGAATAGCATCATCTTTGTGCTCATAGCACTAGTCGGGCTTTACAATAGCCTTCATTGTCAGCCGCAAATCTGTCTTAATATTTCACATGATCCTGCTTTTATTAAGATAAATATCAATCACCTTTCTTCTTTTACCAAACACAATAAAAAGGAGAGGGCTGTATGACCAATATCTTATATGTCACTTCGTACAAGTAATTATATACTCGCGATTACAGTATATACTTTTACATATGATTTTATAGTTAGTTGCTTGCTGGAAGAATTTAGAAGCAATATAATAGTAGTATTAGTGAAGTAGCAGTATATAGTATATAGTAATATACCATATTGTACATTGGTCATATTGTTATATTGTTTATAATAGGCTGGACAATTAATCAAAAAGAAATCAAACCTCAAACCAACATAATTTTCCCATGTAGGTTATTTTCTACTTTTCGCTTTAGAATTGTTTATATTTAAGGATATTTGTTTTTGGTTTGATGGTGGTTATTTTTTTTTTTTGATTTGGCAATTTTCATTTATTCTGTTTGCAAGAAAGGAAACTTGCTTTTTTACAATAAAAACTGAAATGTGACTTTTTTCATGTCTATTTCAAGCACCGGATTATAATTGTTCAGACTATTCACAAATAACCAAATAGTTTGTTTCCAGTTATTTTAAAATCACACAGATAAGAAATGCACTCTTTCATTAGAAAAAACAAAAAAATCCGCACCTTTAATAGTTGAGTATATATTACAGTACACACCTTTAATTCAAACTACAAGGCAAGTATGAATAAATGAAATGAATGATTGACGAGAATTGTTCAATAATCGTAATTCGAGGTAAAGTAGTCAATTTAATCGAGGTTTTGATTTTAGGTCATATCGCTTCCATCCCTAGTTCATATTAATAAAGACTGAGCAACACAGCACTGGAATGAATTACTGTTTTGAATGAATGATTCAATGATTCACTCATGAAGACAGTCCCTTAATGTGTTCCAGAATGAATCGGTGTTTTGAATGAATAGGTTGAGTGAATGATTCAACGACTCACTCATAAAGACGGTCACACCTGATTTGTTCCAGAATTAATCAGTGTTTTTTGAATGAATCAGCTGAACTAATGAATCTTTTGACTTCATTCAAAGATCAGTCGCTGTTCGGGACCAATAAGTAAATACTGATATGTAACCCAGAAAAAATCAATGAAAAATATTGTTTCATACCTCCACTTTGCATGTATACAGTCATTTGGTCATTTTAACTAATTAATTCTAGTTTGATCAATCTCTCTTTTTATATGGAATTTGATCATTTAATCAAAATATCAGATTTTTTTTGAACAAATGAAGTTTGACTTCATTGCACAAATTGAATGTTACTATGGAAACTTGTTTGGGAAGTGTTTGCTTTTCATTTTCATACTTCTTTGTGTTTCTTTGCCAATCTTATGCATAAATCATGTAAATTACTGATAGCTGCACAAATAAGGCTAATGAGTCATAAACAGTAAGGGGAAAATCTCTACAGTTGACACATTTTGTCATACTACATGTACAGTATTCTGAAATCACCAGATTACCAGGAAATGGCATTAGTCCCTCCTCAAGTCCACAATACGATATCATCCATCATGTCAATAATATTCATTATTGAGAGAGGCTGCATGGCTCAGAACAGCGTGGTCATTAAAGGAGCTGCTATTAAGCAATGAAGTGGAAAAGAGCAAGAATAACACTGAAGTCACATTGTGACTAGATTCGATACAAACTTTCTTTCTACTCGCCATATCTCATGTCCATCTCTCTTTTCTTTTCACCCCTTTGTGTTTGTCATAATCTACAACTGGGGCTAAAAGTCGACAAAATACTCTGGCTGCTGCAATAGCTAGCGGCTTTATTGGAGTCTTATGATGCAATCCCATCTGCAAGTGCCCTGAGATTACAGAGCCTACAAAGGGCTCCTGCAGACAGAATTAACACAGTATGAGAGCTGTATCTTTGCACTGTTGTGCAATACTGCTCATCGTATCTGTATCTAATTATTTGAGCCAAATAATCAGGATGCGCTTTTACCTGCATGTTTGTGTTATAGCTACCGGTGTACAATTTAGGCTGCATGTGTCAGTTAAGTAATTATGAAATTGACAAGGCATTATAAAAACAAAGTAGTTTGAGATTTGCCTTCCAATAAAAACCAATTACACTTATCCTTGAATCATACAGTACTGTGTATTTAGTTTGTGCATTTTGTTCTCAAAAGATGACTCGTAATGTTTTGGAAACCATAAGGATTTTTTGTTTTCTGCATAATGGCCAAGTTGCTTTTTTCCATAAAACCACAGTGACTAGTAGTTGTGATTGTCCACCCCAAAAAAGGACAAAAAGTAAAATGTTTTCCAGCTGTAGACACATTTTGTGCAGCTGCCAGATTCGACTTGTACATATCGTTCCTATTGGTTTCAAACAACATTATTGTGGCTAAATGATGTCCATAATGTGACATATTACTATGTGAAATAGGATATTTAACAAGAAACTAGATCAGTTTAACCCATTGGTTGATGAAAATTTAGATTTCAAGCTGACTTTAATGTTACACGCTTACTTCAGTGAGATCAAGAGGAAAAGGCAGGCCAGGAGAGAGAAATTAAAAGGTTAATAGCCTTCACCAGGAAGAAAAGACATAAGTGCAGCCTGTCTTCAATCATCAAACCCCGACTCTACACATACAACCACTGTACAGAAATGTGCTTATTTCTTTGCTTATGTCATCACATGAACTTTATGCAGTTGTATTGCACATACTATTAGCTATATATTTGTAATTCAAATCTTTATAGTTTTACATGTTTTGTTTATTAGACCCAAATTATCGTGATAAATCATTAGGCTACCAGGCATAAGTGATGAAACAGAACTAGATCAAACTCCTCTTCTGGTCTCGTTTAGGCACCTTTATACTAGTATTTCTATCTAGGGGACACTTTTTTTTAGGGTCATTAACCTTTTTTAAAACAGTCCCTGATTTTTTTTGAGTGATGGGGTGTAAAGTGTTTTCATAACAATTTGCCAAAACCTGTCCAAGTTTTTTAAACCCTTCCGGGGGAGTTAAAAAAAAAAAACAAAAAAATTTAAAATGTTTTGGTCAAAAAGCACCCAAACAGCACCAAGGGTTAAACCCCCCCCAAAGGGACGTGGCATGTGTTATTTTAAATTATTTTTAAAAAAAAAATTAATCCTGGGTATTTTTAGTAAAAAATAAATTTTGGGCAAATTTAAAAAGGGAAAGAATAAAAGCAACATCAAAACCGCCTTTTTTGACCCAGTGCTTTTGTTTCAAAAGCCCTTCTCTTTATTTAATTTGAGCGTGAAAGCATCCGGGAAAGCTATTTTGGGGGTTTTTGCTTTTTGGGTTTACGAGGGCACAGACGAAATGATACAGCATAAAACATGGAGCTTCTCCAAAGGATGCAGGCAATTTCATCCCGAAAGCTAGTAGAAGAGAGAGAAAGAGAAAGGGGGAGGGGGAAAAAGGGAAAAGAAATTTAGGAAAAGCTCATTTCCCCCCACGGGGAGGGCTGTTTTAAAACAAAGCATCTCTGCGACGATGTGCTGCAAAACTTCATTTGGACAAGGGGAAAGTGTAGGCTCACTTTTTACATGTCGCTCTGTAAAAAAACATACAGTAAATTTAGGTTTCGATGAGTTTTTTAAAAAAAAGCAAGTGGCATTTTTTCCAACCCAATCTTTTCCCTTTTGAAACCCGCCAGTTCTTTTAAAGAAAATTTACTACACCGTTCCAGGGCCCACACTAGGGGAAAGTGGTTTCATGTGCTGGGGAAAACGAACCCAAAGAAGATGCCATGTCCATAAAAAGGGATTTTGGGAAACAAACCCCTCGAAGCTTACTTGAAAAGTTTCAACCGAATGACTCACCCAAAAGGCATTGTGAAAAAAACCAAATTCCCCAAAACAACACAACGCTTTTTCCAATTTTCTTCTGGGTTTTTTCGGGTGAATTTTACACAATTTGTTTTATAGAGACAATCGCCCCCCTTTGGTTTTTCCCTTAGTGACCCATTGGGAAATGAAGAAGGATTCCCCCAAAGCGGGATAAACAGCTCCTCACTTTAAAAATCCCATTTTGGGTGGTTTTTGGTTTGAAAGCGATGCTTTTAAACAGAGTCCCTCAAAAAAGCATTTCTTTCAGTACAAACCGGTTTTTCCCTTTCCTTTTCCCTTTTTCCCGAAGCAGAAGGGCGAAAGGGGAAAAAAAAACAAGACAAATTTTTCGGGGCCCCCTATTTCAGGGCCCCCTGGAACTGGCAAATTTTAACCTGGAGTGATTGGGACAAAATTTTAAAAATGGTTTCGAAAAATTTCAAGAAATTTTTAAAAATGATTTTTAAAGTATATTGAAGCACGGGTTTATGGGTTTGGATAAAATTTCCCGCCTAAAGCTTTCGGTACACTACCCTTTTAAAAGTTTGGGGAAAATTTAATTTTTTTTTTTTGAAGTGCTCACCTGATGCTTTTATTTTTATTAAAAAATACAGGGAAAATAAAAAGTAAATTTAAACTTGTGATGGGAAAAGCATTTTTTCTTCAGAAATTTATTCTAAAAATTCCCATTTTGGTTTCAAAATTCCCAATTTTTATTTGTGCTTAAAACATGTTTTTTTTTTTCGATGGGGAAAAAATGTTTTTGTGATAAAAATTTTTTGGTAAAAATCAAATTAAAAATTTATTTAAAAAGGGCAAAAAAAGTTGAACGAAAAAAAATCTAAAAAAGAAAGTTTTTTTAAAAATTACAAAGTCTTCCCCTTTCCCCTTTTTTTAAAAAATTTTAATGAACCATTGCTAAATATTTTAAAAATATATCTATAATATAAATATATATATATTAAAATAATATTTTATATTTTTTTTTTAACCCAAAATTGGTTTTTAAAACAATAAACAGAAAAGGTTTTTTGAAACAGTAAATCCAAAATTTGAAGATTTTAGAAGGATCATGTGACACTGAAAACGGAGAAAGATGCTGAACTTTGGGTCATTTTTTTAATTATATTATTAAAAATTTTTCATTTTGCAATATATTTCCACACCATAAATTGGGAATTTTTTTTAAAATATTTCACAAAATTACTATTTTTTTAAATTTTTTTTTTTTCCCAAAAGGTTGGTGGGGTTTTTAAAAGGTAGGTTAAAGAATTTTTATTCTCAAGGATGGCAAAAATGTATCAATTGTCCTGTTTAACTTTTAATAAAAAGGGGTTAAAATAACGTCTTCCCCCTCCTCCCGTCTCTCCGGTAAAAGAGCTTAAAGAGGGTCTTTCCCAAAGAGGAGGGGGAAAACCCGCCTCTGTGGCCCACAGAAATTGGGGGGGGCCGCCCCCGCTCCTCCGGCGCTTTATTTTTCCAAACATCGGGGCAGAAACCTCGCCGGCGGCAACGAAAAAAATCGAGATGGTTCCCTGCTTACCCCGGAAATCGAGAAGGAGCTGGAGGCCCCCTGGCCCCAAAACGTGCCCCAAACCTTCCCCAAAAACTTCCTGAAACAAGAAATGCCCGCGGGAAACCCGCACGAGGCAAAATTTCTCCTGAAAATGAAGGGGGATTTCTAACCCTTACCTGGCGGGGTTGGGCCCCCGGGGCGAAAAGGAAACCCACGGTTTGGGTTTTTTGTCTTCAGAGAAAAGGGCCCACAGCGGGCCCCAAATTTTTCAGCCAAAAACACATGAGCCCACGCACCCCCTCCGCTTTTTGGGGCCCGGGCCTTTAAATTTCTCCCTCTTCTACTAAAAAGACCCAGGGAACCCCACCCGGGGGAGGGCCTTTCCCTCTGGGAAAAACGGGTTTCGCCACCGCGACGGGCCGGGAACTGGCACCCTGAACCCAGGAATCCTACAAAGGGCCCACGCTCATCATGCAGCTCCTTTCGGGGGCAACTTGGGCGCTTGGGCGGCGACAACAAGACGACGAGGGAGGCAGGCAACAATTAAACGGGAAGTGAAAGGAAAAATCCTTTTAGCCCTTTTTTCCCCCAGGGCCCTAACATAAAAAACGCGTGCTCAAAACAACAAAGAAAAAAAAAAAAAGTATAAGTTTTCATGAAAAATTCCCCAAAAGGGGGGAAGATGGAACTTGTCAGCCACGTTTTTCTGAAAGCAAACCCCCGCCGTTTTCTTTATTTTTTCCCCAAAAAATTAAAGTTGAAAAGGTAAAAATGCTAGTTACAAAAAAATGTTATTTCTCAGAAAAAAAATTTAAAAAAGTGCTTAAAAAAAGGGAAAAAATTAAACCCTCTCCCCCCCCTTTTGGTGACGTTTTTCTCCAAAACCCAAACTTGGCAGTAAAAGGGTTTCGAAATGCTTTAAGGGTTTTGCTAAAACCCCCGGCATAAGGGGGGCTGTTCTTGTTTGCGTAATACGAAGCGGAGGGTGCTTATATTCCCTTTAATTTTGGGAGTTTAAAGAATTTCTTTAAAAGCGTCAAAGGGGGGCTTTAAAGCTAAAAAATTTTAAGTGAAAACTTGAATGTTGTCGCCTCGCAAACGAGAATTTTTCAAACAGGCTGCAAGAGGGGTTTAAAAGGTTTGTTTTTTTTGTCTGATATTCCCTTCATAGGGATTTTTGCCCCACAATGTTTTAAAAAAAATCGTTTTTCATTTGAACTGGGGTTTTCTGTGCCATTTATGATCACATCGGTTTTGTATGCATTTTCCCCTCGAACCAACCGAAAAATACTGTATTACATTTAAAGTTTATTGGTGTTTCAAAATAACACAGTTATGACTTTTCCCTGGTACATGTATTGCCCTTTTGCCAAAAACCAAAACCGTTTTCCGTCGTTATTTTATATTTTTATTAGGATTCCGTTTTAAAAATTTTCACGTCTACCCACAATGTATGAAAAAAATTTGTTTGATTTTAATGCCTTTAAAAAATTTCTAAAATATTAAGATTAAAAAAATCAATTTAGGTTCAAAAAGCAAAAAATAAAAGGTTTCGAAAAGGAAAAAAAACTTAAAAAACCCCAAACTTTGCAAAGAAAAAAAAAAAGGACCACTTTTAAAAAAATTTCCCAATTTACTTTTGGTTTTTCACTCAAATTTAAAATTACCCGGGTACCCAAAAGACTATTTTTTTTTATTCAGGTTTAATTTTTTTAGAGTTTTTTTTAAGTGCACTGGCCCAAAACGCTTTTTTTTCTTTTTTTTTTTTTTTCTAAGGAAAAAGCACTTTCAATTATAACTGTTTCCAATGTTTGGACGATTTCAGCTCCAATATTTTTTAAAAACAATTTTGGCCCGGGTGGGGGATGTATTATATACCATAAATCGATTTTAAAAACCCGGAGTTTTTTGGGGATTCCCTTGAACCCAAAAAATGACAAGAATGTTTAAACGGGTTTTTTTCTATTTATTACATTTTGGATTGTTTTTAATCTTTTTGAGTTTTTTTTTTTTTTTTTAAAATTTTTTTTTTTCGGCTGAAAGTCCCCTGTACCCAAAAAGGGGGGTGTTTCCCTGAAATAAACTGTTTGGATTTGTTTTCTAAATGGGCAGCGATTTTGGGGATTTTTGGTTTTTTTAAAAAACAAAAGAGAAAAATAAAAAGACCAAAAAATAAAAAAGGGGAAGAACCATTAAATTTTGAAACGATAATGTGGTTTTAAAATGACTTTTTTTTTTGGGGTTTTCCCTTCCCGTTTTAAATTTACTGTGAGATTTTTAAGAGGTTGCTATTTTCAGGTTTTTTGTTTTTCCCCTCAGAATTTGTTTCTGTAAGGGGGGTTACTCAAGGAACCCTTTCCTTCTTATGATTTTTGGTTTTCCTTTTTTTTTTCCTCGGCTAATGTATCTTAAATGTGAGTCATGTAGCGGTGAAAAAAAAGAAAAAATTATAATAATAATGATAATTAAAAAAAAATTTAAAAAATGCGTGCTCTTTTTAAACCCCCCATTGTTTTAGGGGCTGAAGTGTTTCCCGGGTTACATCATCCGGGGAAAACGATGTGTATTATTAAAAGTGCCAAACCAAAAAGTCTGTATCAGATAATTTGGGGAAAAACACCTTTTTTTTGGGGCTTTTGTTTCCCCCATTTGGTTTTTTATCCCGTGCCAAACTCCTAGAGGTGAAGGCTTCCTGCTAACACTTTGTTAAATTTTTTGGGATTTTTGCCCAAAACCCGGGGTGCCAAACCTGCTTTAGTTAAAGTTTCCCTTCGGGTTTAACTGGTTTTTTTTTTAAAGGCATAGTTCAGTCAAAAGTTTGGAATAATTACGATTTTTTATTTTTCTGAAGTGCTCACCATGGATGCTTTTATTTGATTAAAAATACAGTAAAATAATAAAGTAATTAATCTTGTGATGCCAAAGCATTATTCTTCAGAAATCAGTCTAATATTCCGATTTGGTGCAAAATTATCAATTATTATTTGTGCTTAAATACATGTTTCTTATTTTCGATGGTGAAAACTGTTTTGTTGCATAATGTTTTTGTAAAATCAGTGATAAATTATTTGATGAACACAAAGTTTAACAGAACAATCTAAAATAGAAATGTTTTGTAACATTACAAATTTCTTCACTGCCATTTTTTAAACAATTTAATGCATCCAATGTTAAATAAATATATAATATATATATATTGATAAATATATATATATATATATATATATATATATATTTTTTTAATCCAAACTTGGTTTTCAACACTAATAATCAAAATGTTTCTTGAGCAGTAAATCAGCATATTAGAATGATTTCAGAAGGATCATGTGACAGTGTATTAGAATGATTTCAGAAGGATCATGTGACAGAAATTACATTATATTATTAAATTAAATTACATTTTGCAATATATTCATGTATTAAATTAGTATTTTAAATTGTTAAAATATTTCACAAAATTACTATTTTTATTCATTTTTTTTAATCAAATAAATGCAGCCTTGGTGAGGTTAAAAGGTAGTGTAAAGATATCATTTTATTCATCAAGGATGGCGAACATGTATCATTGGGCCTGTTTATCACTTTGAAAGAATGATTAAGTAACGTCTCCACCTCCTCTCCGTCTCTCAGGTAACAGAGCTGAATGAGGCTCTTTCCAACGAGGAGAGGAACCTGCTGTCTGTGGCCTACAAGAACGTGGTTGTGCGCCGCTCCTCCTGGCGCGTCATCTCCAGCCTCAACAACTTCCTGACCGGCAAACTGCAGCGACACCCAGCCGCGAGAGCAAAAGTCTTCTACCTTGGAAGATGAAGGGCGACTACTACCGTTACCTGGCGGGAGGCTGGCCCGGCGAAAAGAGCGATATTTCGCCGTGGTGGAGTCTTCAGAGAAGTGCCTAGCGAGGGAGCCCTGCTGAGATCAGCAAAGAGCACATGCAGCCTTCGCGCTCCCATCCAGCTTGGGTTCCTGGCCTTAATTCGCTCCTGGCTTCAGCATTGCTACGAGATCCAGAACGCGACCCGAGCAGGCTCTGCCATCTGGCTAAGACGGCTTCGAATAGACAGCTTATCGCCGGAATCAACACCCTGGAGCAGGAGACTCCTACAAAGACTCCACGCTCATCGCATGCAGCTCCTGCTGGCGAGACAACTTGGCGCCCTGGACGAAGCGATCAACAAGGCGACGAGGGAGGCATGAAGGCAATAATTAAACATTAAAGAAGGCGAAAGAAGATCTTTGAGACCCTTTTCCTCTCAGCCCGTAACATAAACATGCAGCATTACTCCGCACAACAAAAAGAAAAACAAAAAAAAGTATAAGTTACATAAGTAAAATTCACAAAGGGGGCATGATGGAACTGTGTCAGCCCGTTTGCTGATTGCAAAGCAATGCAGTTTTCTTCTTTATTTTTCCACAAAATTACATTAAGTGAGAGAAATATGCTAGTTACAAAGAATGATAGGTATGTCTGCCAGAAAAAAAATTAGAAGTAGCTTAAAGAATAAATTAAACCTCTCTTTCGGTGGCGTTTACTCAACACAAGCTTGTCAATTACATAAGTCGTTTGAAATGACTGAAGGTTCAGCTAAACCGCCCGGCATAGGAACTGATTCTTGTAGCGTATCTGAAGGCGGAGCTGCTTATATTAATTTACATTGTGAAAGAGGTAAAGAGTACTTTAATCTCTTTCAAGGGGGCTTAAATGACTAAAAAATGTTGAGTGAAAACTTGAATGTTGTGCATACCTGCATGGCAGTAGATATTGCAAACAGGCTGCACTGGTAAGCGATTAGGTGTTTTGTCTGATATATGCGTTCGTAGGAGTTCTGCACCCACTAATGTTTAAAAAGTGGTTTACATCGAACTGGTTATCTGTGCCATTTATGATGCACATGCGTTGGTATGCATCTCACCACCGAACCACCGCGAAACTACTGTATTACAGTAATGTATTGATTAGGTGTGCAAAAATAACACAGTTATGACTTCCTGGTACATGTATTGCTTACTTTCAGTCAAAAGCTAAAACGTTTTTTCAGTCGCTCTTATTATTATCATTATTTAATATGGATTGCGTTTTCCCCCCCCAAAGATTGTCCCGATGTCTGACCCAGCAGATGTATGAGAAAAATTAGATTTGATTTTAATGCACTGAAGAATAGTTCTAAATATTATAGATAAAACAATCAAATGATGGCTCAGGCGAGAAATAAAAGTTACGAAAAGAACCGAAAAAAAAAACTAAAATGCCCAAATGCTTCGCGAAGAAAAAAAAAATCACGACCACTTAAAAATAATTCCTAATCACTTGGTTTGATGCCACTCAATTAATATTATTACTGGTACCATCGACTATTTTTGTTATTCAGTTAAGTTATTTAAGTTTTTTGACCAGTGCACTGGCATAAAATGCCTTTTAATTCTCTTTTTTTTTCTATTCGAATGAAATGCACTTGACATATTATACTGTTTCTCAATGTAGGGCGATTACAGCTCCAATATTCTGGATAATACAATGTTGTGCATGCTGGTGATGTATTTATATACCATAGCTTCGACTTTAAAATCTATGTAGATGTTATGTATTATTATGAACAAGAAATGGACAAGAATTTAATCTGATTATTTTTCTATTTGTATTACACTTTAGATTGTTTCAATCTGTTATGATTTTTCTTTTTCTTATATATTTTGCACTTAAGCTGAAGTACAGCTGTACCCCCAACAGTCTGCTTTGATGTTTACCATGAAATAATTCTGTTCTGGATGTTGCTCTAGTGACCTCGCGATTCTTGTATTTGGTTTTTAATAAACCCAACGCTCCACCGCATCCCGTAAAAAGACAACAAAATAACTAAAAACAGAGAAGACACCATTACATTGTAGCTTGATTAATGTTGTTCCTCAAAATGACTTTCCTTTCTGTGCTTTCTTCATGTCAACTTCTACTGTGAGATATATTTCAGATTTGCTGTTACTATCAGTGTTTGTTTTCCTCCTCAGAAATCTGTTTCTGTATGGGATTCACTCCACGGAACATGAACCTCATTACCATGATTTCTGTTTTCTTTCTTTTTCCTCGTCTACAGGTATCTTAAATGTGAGTCATGTAGCGGTTTGCCACAAAAGAAAACACAATGATAATAATAATGATAATAAAAAAAAAATATAAAACATGACTGTGCATCTTCTAACCACCATTTCAGTGCTGAGTGGATTTCTGTTGGAATCATCAGAGGGAAAACATGATGTGCTATTATTAATAAGTGCATTATCCAATCGTCTGGTAGTCAGATAATAGTGAAACCAACACTGTCTGAGCTCCTGTTTCCCCCTCCCATTTGGTGCCATCCGTGCCATCTCCTCGACGGCTGAAGGCTTGTCTCTGTCTAACTACCCTTTGCTTTAATGCTTGCATCTGCCCCCCCGTGCGTGCCAACCGCTTTGCTTTTAGTTTAAAGTTCCATTCGGGTGCAGCCTGGTTTTCTTTAAAGGCAAATAGTTCACTCAAAATGGTATAGAAATTCAGTCATGACTCATCACCATCAAGTTCTTCCCAAGCTGCCTATGAATTTCTTTCTTCTGCCTTGAACACAAAGAGGCTATTTTGAAAGAGATAAGTGGTAACGGTGCTCATTGATGACTTTCATAATTTTTATTTTTTTCATTACTTTGGTCCCAACAACCATTTGTTTACCCCCCCTTCTGTTACAACACCTTGGAAGATGAATTTTGATTGAAGTATCCCATTAACTTCATCTTTTCCAAAGGCAGCATTGATGATAAGATGGGTACCGAGATAGTGAGATAATCACTTATATGTAAATATTAATAAGGTTGCAAAGGGGCTGAAAGTTTTTGGAAACTTTCAGAACATGTTCAACCTCTTTGCCAACCATAGCCGTTAATGTATTCATTTACAGTGTGCTTTAATGATGAAAACTATGGATATACTCTATCCAAGGAAGCGTTTACAACGCCATTTTCAATTTTAAATGAAATTTTTGGAGACAATACCGTTTCCAACTGTGTGTAATTCATAAAACTGTGAATTAGTGAACTTTACATCGTGGCCTTAGTGTTCAGTGGATGCGCTAATTTTTTACAACCAGACCTGCGCCAAATACTGGCCTGGAATGCATAATGCAGCGTTTTGAGTCGTTTTTGAGGATCTGTATGAACTGGGATCGATTTGTCAGTGTTGTCATCTCTACTCAAAAACGTTTCAAAAAACGCAAAGGAAAAAACGTTATGTAGTAGGCCTTACTTGTTGTCATGTCACCTAACTCTTAGCTCTATAACTATAACAAGGATTTCTGTACTTATGCGACTAACCTACCCCTTATAAAAGCATCAATATGGGATGGTATACTCAGTTCAAATATGCTAATGACACACTAATTAAATGCTTTCTTTTTTAAACTGTGACATTTATTCAATGCATTTGCGAGAGAATGTCACTGAATGGCAAAATCACCAGTACTTTCTTACGTAAATACATAACGGACATGGTACTGCAACAAAAGTACCCCATGTTTCACAATACAAATACTAATGAAATGGCACCCTTGCATTCCAGGATAGCTGTATAACGCCACTAACTCCAGTCCAAAGTCGAGTAGGCAATCTGCCTGAGTAAGATGGAGTCAGTAGGGCAGACGTAAACACGGTGAACTTAATCCTACAACGCAAGCAAATATTGATTCGGTGAGGGGTTGATGAGTTTGTGTGAACATTATACCATCAGGTAAAGACAGAGAATGGGAAATCAATGATTATGAACAAAAACAGCAAGGCCAGCGAGTCTGGCAAAGCGAGGGGATGCCCTGATCACTTTCCTCCAAACCCCATTACTAATGATAATATGATCTTTTTGCATAGACCTTGCACTTACAAAATTCCTTGCACACTTTATTCAAGGTAATTAGTGACTGAGGAATAAAATAAAGTACTAAACAACAAAAAGTTGCAGCTAACGATCAACTACTACTGTCCTGCTTGCACCTGAAAGCAATTTCACCATTTTCTTTATGCACTTATTTATTTTATTTTCTTTTGATTTTGTGAGATTCAGCTATTAGTTTCTGAAATGAGGAGTTTTTTGGAGGGTATGGAAAAACACTACCTCGTTTTCAACACATTTTTTTGTACGTTACAAAAGTATAAGGTAAAAGTAGTTTGGTTCCAAACATGGACATTGATGATAGTGTAAAATAGTGTAAATCACCTTTAAATTTGTGAAAAAAAGAAGAAAAAAACCCTTAAAATTCATGAACGGATTTATTAAAATTCTTGTTCGTTTTTATTAAAAAACTCAAGTCATTGAATCATTCATTCAACTGAATTATTAAAATGCTTACTCTAATTAACCATTATTTGTATTTAAAAACTTTAAAACTTTTAAAATTTGTAGGGTGAGTAGGGGTAGGTTGTTAAGTTGTTAACGGGTAAGTTGTCACACTGTTCATAACTCCAACACTAGAGGCTCTATCTCAAAAATCAAATAGCCAGACTTCTTCTTCTATAGTCAACTTCCTGTTCACGTGTGGTCAAGATCACTGTAATCTGAGGTTAGCACAATTTTCTTATTTTTCTGCTTAAAAAGTAAAAAAAAATCACTTTACATTATGCAATACAACTTTGTTAAGGTGTGACCGTTCCCGCAAACCCCCCACGATATTTTGCAAACAAATAGAGCCCCGCCCACCCCCGACAGGAAACGTGTCTTTTGATTATTTAGCTAACAGTGTATGCTGGCTAACTCTGAGATATTTATACACACATTAGACCAAGTAAAGTATGGGCAAGTATGTCTGCAATGACTTTGGGCAAGTCGTCACAAAACCCTTCCATGTCACAAAGGCCCCAGCCCTTCCATGCCAGGCTCCAGCACCAACTCTGCCCCTGCCAGGCCCCAGCACCAACCCTTCCATGCCAGGCTCCAGCCCCAACTCCCCTGCCTGCCATGGCCCCAGCACCAACCCTTCCATGCAGGCCCAAGCCCCAACTCTGCCCTGCCAGGCTCCAGCACCAACTCTGCCTGCCAGGCCGCATCAAACCATTTCATGCCGAGGGCCCAGCCCAATGGTGCCAGGGCTCCAGCACAACTTTCTGCCAGGTCCCGCAAAACCATTTATGCTGTCGCCCTCTGCCCAGTGGAGCACGAGGTTTGCTTCCGTCTCACCGGCACTCCCCCCTTCCTGCCCCGCCCTGTCTGTGCCAGGGTCCCACTCGCAACTCTGCAGTGCCGAAAGCACACCCGGGTTATGCCTCAGCTATCACCAGCTCACTCTTCTCACTCCAGCAATGCTATTGCTGACAGTGGGCTACCAACCCAGAGGACATTCGCCATTACATCCAAAAGCCGCCCCTAAAAAGCAGCCACAGCAAAGGGAAGAAAAACGACACAAAAAACAGCAATACTTACTGGACACGAAACAGTGAAGCAGCTAAATTAGAAATAGAAAGAATAAGCCTACTAATCTAGCAAAAAAGCTGTTTCAAAAGAAAGGGAAGCAGAAATCTGGACCTATGAAAAACAAGGCAGCTAAAAGAAGAAAAATCATGCAAGAGTCATCATCAGTGCTTCTGCCTCGTCTGTGTAGAGCCATTTTCAAAGAGTCAGCCCAAAGGAGACCTGGGTAAAATGTGTAAAATGCAACAATTGGGCCCATGATGCTTGCACCTCAGGCCAGGACACAATTTATGTGTGTCAGAATTGTAGATTCTGGAGATGAGTCCTATTAGTCATACAGGGCATCTGTTTTGTCAGAGGTTAAACATGTTAAGTTAAGCAAGTTATCTGCAGCTGCTCCATCAGTTATCTGCGTTTTATGTGAAAGTTACAGAACATTTGAATCCAAAGTTAAAAGTAAAGTAGAGTCTCCAAAGCAACTTTTAATTGAAATGTGCATTATTTGGATTGAAATAATCGCTTTTCCAGATTCTCCAGGCACGGATGTTTATATTTCCAGTTTGGTTTGAGGGGTTAATAAAAATTAAAAATCAATATTCAAAATTAAGTAGTTGTAAGTTCTTATTTTTAGATAATCTAGTGTGACAATCCTATTTCCGCTTCTGCCAGTGTGTGACAATCAACTTACCCCTCCGATGGGACAAATTGTCACAAGTGCACAGTCACTATTCAAACAGTCTACAACTCTGTAATGAGATAAGATATAAAGAAGTTGCGAATACAAACATATATGTGCCCAAGACTTCCTTCTTTCGTTTGGTATGAGATTTATACCATTTTGATGTATGGTGTTCAGTAAATGTTAGACAGTGTGAAAAGTGTGACAACATACCCCGCTCTCCCCTACTGTACATTCTCCTAGTGGCATGTAATGCCTAATTTGTTTATAAGTAGACTATGTCGGGGAAACTTAAATCTTACAAATCATACAATAAATATTATATTTAAAATATTGCTTCTTTATAAAACGAGTGCCTTGCACACTATTCCATCTGATAGTTCATAATATTTAATTAATTTATTCATGCTGTCGAATCTTTAAGGAGACCCTAAAGAGAAAATAAAGGCGCTTTCCAGATCCAGTCCTGTTATAAACGTCTCATCATGGAGGCTTCGGGAAACGTTTACGCTTAATTGGCACCCTAACTAGCCTGCTACAAACTGTATCCAAGCTGGGGCCCACATTCAGCCCATCAAAGTGCCCACGGAGCCCATGCCCAGTTGGACCCCCACGCTCCGATAAATCCCATGTGTGGCCCACATGGACAGGTTGGCTGTGCCCAATCCCACCTGATGAACTCCAGCCCATCGCTGTGCCAATGAATCCCACCTGATGAACTCAGATTTTTATAATTTACCATCGATTTCAGAGTCCTGTACCTACATCAAGAATTAAGGAATTTAATATTCACAGCTCTAACGTGTAGTAACTTGTGATTCATTTTGAGACACAATTTGAAGGACCAATCAAAATGGCGCAGAGGCAAACACGCCATCCAATAGGATCATAGTTGCCACGCTGCTGATATAAAACCTATAAACTACACCATGTATTTTTGTACTGCAAGGTAAATGTTTGGGGGATATACAGACTTGGGTATATACAGTAATGTATTTTTTTTAAAACTATATAAATTATACATCTCGTGTACCTCGAATGCTAAATTTGAAGCTGCTATGTTTATGCTAAGTTTTTTTTTTTTTTTTTTTTTTTATACGTGACAGAAATATCCATTGCAGAGAGATTTATGCCAAAATACAGTCTCATGGACAGTGGTTTCTCTTCTGTCTCTTGTGCAAGTAAAAAAAAAATATATAAATCTGAGTTTGTTGTATAGTGGGGATGAATAAAATGACATGATGTGAAAGAATTCGATTCTTTCAACCATTTTTTTTTAAAACAAGAAAATCCTAAACATATGAATTCATTTTTTTCATGTTATTATTAGATAAAGAACTTTAGACAAATCTTGAAACATGTTCTGAAGTCATGTCCTGTATTTGCTAATCACACAGAGCCAACTTGATACAGGCCAATTGTTTCTAGGTTCCTTAGTGCATATAGTTTCCATAAAGCATCCCTCAAATGTGCATATGCTGAAATATTGCCATTTATTAATCCATAAGTGTTAGAGTTTAATCAGATCTAGCACTCCGTCCTTTTACATTTTCTTTTTATGTTCTCCTTTGGCCAGTTCACAGTGCTCTCTCTGCATTTAATATAATAGATAAATTGCACCCCATATTTCTTTTATAACATTTTGGCAGTTGTATCAATATTATTGAAATGAGAGTTAGTGAGCCAGAGTCTTAGGAGAGAGCTGGCCTATTTCTGCGCTTTCATCTGATCGGTGTGCATGCGCACGCATCTGTAGTTCCTCCAATCAAACCCTCGGCTCATTTCACTACACAAGACCATCCGGCTCAGAAAGGACAGCTGGCAAAATAAGGAATGGATGGATGCAAAGATAAAAGAGGTAAAGATTTTCGAAGAACAGTGCAGTCAAACATAGAGTAAATAATGAGTTTAGTTTTGGTTTCTTGGACACTTTAACCATCTGGATTTAGTTGGACAAGCCATTTCCTTCAATCTCATGCCATTGGTTTACGCCAATGTCAGGCAAATATTTTTAGGTCACAGTTGCTTCTGCATATAAAGCTAGAGTATATGCATTTTATCATCAACTTAAATTATTCTAGACTAGCCTAAAATTAATCATTTATGCATACATATTTGTTTTGTACTTATCCAAACAAATGGGAAAAACTTCATTGCTTTTATAATGCGTCATCATTTTAGTATACAAAATGAACATGAAATGCATGACAGTTGGTGAATCTAAAATTACATAATGATAACAGCACATTGCACTTTCAGTGGTCTGCTGGCTCTTGTACTAAGGCAATCTTTGTTCAGAGCTGTCAGAATCAATACAGTTCATCAGTGCAGTTTCCTTTAGATCTATCTGCATTATCTCCTGAAGCACCATACAGGGTTAAAAACGTCTGTAATTTGTTCACCACAGAAGTGCAAGGGTAATACTAACACAAGGATTTTCCTGACAATGATGAAAACTGTGTGCGGTGAACATGAAACATGCATACAGATGAAGCTTACATGCATGACTACACTATGAAATGCATCATGCATAAAACATTTCAAACAATGTGCATTACTTATTAAAGGGGTTTCTACCAGTTTCTGTCTCATTGCTGCTATTTTAAGGCACCTCGTACAGTCAATAACCATATTGATTTTATTTTAAAATTCATGAAAGAGAGAGATGACTTAGCAAGTACAGTCAGGATTCTTTTAAAACTGATTTAAATATGGTAAAAATGTAGCAACATGTAATTAAAAATCATTGTGATCAGACAGATAAACACCAGATAATCCAGACTGCCTGAAGATGTTTATTCCAAACTCCACCATGAGGATATTCAGAAATACAGCTCATGATGGCAAAGCTTTAATTACAGTCATTTAAAACATTATGCAATGCCTCACAAAACCCAAAGAGACCAATCTGAAGACACTCCCTGCTGTTCTACTGGCTGAGACGACTGATGTGAGGAAACCATGTTGTTGTGCTTCCTGCAGTTAAACAGCATGGCGATGTCTGCTGGAATCTATTTGTATGATAAAGTCAAGAAATGTTTTTTTTTTTCTCATTTTCAAAAGGAACATGCTATCCTTCATTTTCAGTTTCTTCAGCTCCATATGAGAATGGAGTTTTAAAAAGCTGCAATATTGTAGCCTAAAACAATGGCAAAATGCTACAGTATTGTCAACAATGATAACAGCAAACATGGACAAGGTGACATAGCAGAAAAAAAAAAAAGTTTCAGGGTAGAGCAATGTATTACATTTGATGAATACATATCATAAAATGCATATGGTAAAACTGCAGTTTTGGGAAGCTCCTGAAGAAATGTCATGGTCATAATTCACCTAAAAATCAAAAGATTTTTTTCTTAAAGACAATCCATTTTTAGACCGTTTGCATTGTTACATTATTTTCACTTCTTACATTACTGTAGTGCAAAAAACATCTCATTCACATTGAATAAAACTCAATCCTCCAGACAATATTGTATTTATTGATGTATATAATGTATTTATACAAGTGTTTATATGATCTATTTTATTTTTTTTTTTTTTTTGTTATGTATCCAGACAATATTGAAAAAAAAAATGTATATAACCAGTAGGAGTAAAATGTTTCCACTTTTCATGGAAAGAATGTTTGCAAATGCATATATATATATAGATATATATATATATATATATATAGATATATATATATATTAATATATTTATATATATATATATAATATATATAGCATTGCAAACATTATAAATTGTCTTTATGCAAAATATATTTTATATTTATTCTTTTTCTCTTTTTTTATTTAGGGGTGAAATCTGGGAAAAAAGCCAATGGTTTTTTCTAGAGCTTGGTTGTGTACACAGTCATTGTAGTAAAAAAGAAAAAGAAAGAGAAGATGATGATAAGAGAAAAAAAAAAAAAAAAGAACAATGATGAAAAGAGTGATGTACAAAATTTATGCTGGTAATCATATGCAATTCCTCCTCTCCTACCTTTGCTGTTTCATAAAGGAATAGAAGTTATCAACACACTTAATATTGACATTTGCATTCATGCTGAAGAAAACAACTCAAAGGAGCACAGTGATCTGCCTGTGTTGCGTGTGTGCTCTTGTGCTCGGGTTTTCTTGTACGGCGGGCAGTCACTGCGTGTTGCCTTTGTTTATAGGGATGTTTGATTTCAGCAACCCGGGATGGCAGTTTTGGGCAGAGAAGCTTCAATGTCCTTACCCCCTCATGAGACAGAGTGGGGTGATCTCTCAGCCGTCGGCACCAAGGGCAAGACTGCACACAAGACATCACCTTCCAGCCGTGAAATCACAGCTCCAGAAAAAGGTCATTCCTTTAGGGACCAAGGTCATCACAAAAAATTGGCCAAAAGTGTTTTTTTAAAAATCAGTTGAACTTATTTTAGAAGTAAAATATTTTTTATATGTATTTTGTTTTTTTACTATAATTCTTTTAGGGTTTCAAACCAAACTTTAACTACAACTAAAAGAAAAAAAAAAACTACTTTATTATAATGGCCACTTTGGGTTTGTTCCAATTGTACTGTACTTTAAAAATGTCATGTTGTAATACAATGTCTAAAGTAAAACATTGTTTTGGTTTTGTAAATTTCTAGCAATGTCTAAATTTTGTTTTCTTAAAAAAAGTATCTTATGCCATTAAATTGTCTCCCAACACAATGGGCAATTCCAAATGTTAACAAAAAAACATTGGGGGCACATTCTATAATTAATTTTTACTCAAATCTGGGCCATACCATGTTCCCCACCCAACAAAATGTTTGCACGTTAATGCAATAAAATAATAAAATAAATGCAATTTCCCACCCAACTGTCCGCAGGAGGAGTTGAGGCAAAACAGGAGCAACAGGTCCGAAAACAAGGATTGAGCTCTTTCCAACAATAGTATGTGCAATATTATGCAATTGTGATGCATGGAATCACTGTCAAAGGAGCCATGATTCTTCAAAAAAACATGGGTCCCCACCCTTTGCAGTCGTTCTGGGGGGGGGGACTGACTGGGGTCACTTTGGGATTTCTCCCATATCAAGTGGTGCAGAAACCTTACGTTGTAGTTTCCGGGTGTGGAAAAACATCTGGGGGGACCACAAAACGCCAGTTGCCACCATTCCCCTCAGCCTTCTTTTCATTGTGGTGTGGGGCCATTGCAGGGAATTTCAGATCAAGAATGATGGGGGGGGGGAGAACCAAAAACGGACCACCACAAAAAAAAAACACAACAAAAAAAAACACCAATCAAACATTATCTCTCCAGATTTCTGCAGAAACAAGTAAAAAAACCTTTGGCCAAAATGGGGGGGGAAAACAAAATGTTTTCATCCAAAAAACATTCTCCTGGGACCAAATGGACATCATAAGCGGGCACAAACTCACACCATTGGGGGCTGGTAAAGTATCAGGGCTCTTTTTTTCTCAGGGTTGTGGTCTGGTTTTTTTTATTTTAAGGAAACCAAAAAAGAATATCAAATTTTTGAAAACAAAACTGGGGATAGGGCAAACATCTTGGCAACCAATCACCATTCCACATTAAATTCAGAAAATGTACAAATCGTGATTATTCATATTTGCACATCTGATTTCGTGTTGTTTACGTTTCTGCTGTAGTGGTGAATGTAGGTTTGATTTAGGACAATCAGGAGTGTTTACTGAGGCTTTGGCCTATAATGTGTCATGTTTAAGTTTCCTCACGTTTGGTGACGAGTTTCTGCTCCTTCTCTTAAGCACTTCTTGAACAGTGTGTGTTTGACCTCGCTGTCCTCTGACTGTTCCTCAAAGCCCTAAACTCTGGCTGACACCGGGGGGGCCGGGTAACAAAAAAAAACCCAGCACCAGCTGGGGTTTGTTTAGACAAACACAACGACTGAGACCTTCAGAGGAACCCTTTCCATCTGACAGACGGGCCACAGAGGGACGGATGAGATATGAGCCGTCATTAAGTCCAGTGTGTATTACTTCACCAAGCTCAACAATGAAAAACGCTCCCCATTTCACTTCTGAAATCTGATTTGCATTTGCCCAAACGAAATAAAAAGTAAAAATACAAAAATGGCACAAAGATGAGAACTTAAGTCTCAAGCTCTGGCTTCTGCATGCTGCACATACTGTTTTAACTGCATTGTGGTCGGGGTTATGTAATATCTCAGGAATGTCTACAGGAACATCACGCCTCCACCCTACAGAAGATAATAGTTCTCCCCGCAGCAGCCCTTTTGTTTGCTTCACACCCGAACCACCTCTCTTCCTTAGGGAAGGCCAAATTTTTGTCCCACAAAAGAAAAAAAAAACAGAAAACAAACAAACAAAAAAAAAAACAAAAACCCTGCTTTGGTTTACATTTAAATTCTGAGATAAAAACGTTTCACAATTATGACAAAGTATCAAAATTATGAGACACTGAGTAAATTCTAAAAAAGTCAAAATTATGAGACAAAAAGTTGAAATTATGAGATTAAGAAAAATTGAGACAAAAAATTCAAAATTATGATTCTAAAAGTTCAAGTTATGAGCTACTAAGTCATAATTATGAGGTAAAACTCAATTATGACTAATTATATTATAGAAATTATATTTTATAATTAAAGTTGAGAGAGATAAAAAAAGTCAAATTATGAGATGAGCTAGCAAGTCCATAATTATGGAGATTAAAAAATCTATATATACAAAAAGTGAAGTCAGTGTGTGATGATAAGTCAATAGTTATGACAGTCAAAAAGGATGATACTAAGTCATAATTATGTGATAAAAACTTAATTATGACAAAATGATATGATAACAAGTCACAATTTTGAAAAAAGTTTGAAGTTATGACGTTTAAAGTCAATTATTAGATATTAAATCATGAAAAAAAAATACATAAAAAAGTTACAATTATGACATGACATAGTCATAAAATTATGACATAAAAGGTCATCATTACGGAAAGTCAAATTTTTGGGGTCATAATTATTGAGCTTATTCTGGTAGTTTTGGCTTTTTGTCAGTTGAGTTTATCAAAAATAATGTAGGGGGATTTTTTTTATATCTCATATCAATTTTTATGTCAGGGGGAACAATTTATTGATTTATCAAAAGAGTTTTTTTTTCTTATATAGCAGCGAAAATTGGGCTTTCTATACTTCCTGGTAACAATTTCCCTTCCAAAACAACTAAACAATTCAGCTCTAATTTCCTTTCCTTGAAGTAAAACTCTCATGAAAACTTTCAAAGTAGTTTTTACATGCTATAGCATCAGCACACACACAATTTTGGATTGTTATTCATTGTATCAACAAGAAGGTCTTTTCCCTTCTCACTAAGTTTCTGCATCATGGTTAAAGATCTCACTGAACTGGTGTTGGTGATTTTTAGTGGATGTTCAATACGAATCAGTTTCACGCAGGTGTAAAAAATCACATTAACTATAGAAAACATCATCCACCAACATAATCACAATACTGGCATGTCAAAACCAAGACAATCTTAGTTTGAGAAATGCATGTTTCTTTACATTAAACACTTAGCTTTATTACTCTTGAATCTAATGCAATGAAATTCAGAACATTTTTAAAGAGTGGACTATAGCGTCCAAATACTTTATGAGACGCTCTTTCTTGGGCTAAATGATGAAATTATGAGCACAAAGTGCTCACCGGTGGTCTCCACCACCCCATCTTTGGTCTTCACCGTCAGCTCCTCTGGGGCGATAGTGATTGACATCCAGGCTGATCTTCCAGGAATCTGGCGTCTGCGCGTTGATCTCAGATATTCCCGAGCTCATCTGTCGGAGGAAAGGGGGGCCCCCCGGCTGTAGTTCGGGGGGGGGAGGGGCATCATGGAGGCGGGAGGGCGACATGGGCACCTGAGCCACTGGGCTCTGTATTAAAGAGGCCATTTCTGGAAATCCAAAAGGGCCGAATGTATCCGGGCCAGTGTGTGCTGGGAAAATAGGAGGGTGGGCATCTCCTCGGAGTAAGTGTGGCATCCCAAAGGTCTGATCGAAGAGCCGGCTGCCCTGGGGACCAGTCGCGGAAGGAAAGGGTCCCAGATGGGCTGTGGCATAAAGTGAAGGGGATGCGTCTCTCGGCCATGGCTGAAGTGTTTGTTCTTGCTCTGAAAGTTTTCTGGCAAGTGTTTGTGTCCTGTTTGGGGATGTGCTGAGGATTTATAAGAACACTCTCAGCCGACACTCCTCTTTCCACAACTAACTGCAACGCCCCCTCCCATCCAGATTATTTATAGAAGTGAATAGAATGTCTATTCAGGGACGGCCTAGCATTAAATGGAATCCAAGGGCAAAGGCCTTCTCAAAGCCGGCCATCGTTCATTTCCTGGATGACTGAACCTCTCTCTCAAACACATTCTCTTGTTGTGACACGGGAGTGGAGGAATCTAAAGGTTTCAGAGAGAGTCCTTCTTGATAACAAACAGGTTGACCAAACCACACATGCGCTAATCCACAGCAGGAATTCAGTGGCCAATCACACCAGAACACTAAACTGACGAGGACATGAAAATACAGACAAACAGGGTTACACTGAAAAACCCAAAGGGTTTGTTAGCTTTTTAGGGGGGGGGGATTTTACTTTTCACTCCCACTTGAGAATTACCTAGAAAACTTCATAAATAATTTACTATGAAACAAATTACATTACACGGCAACTGAATTACAGCCACCATTATAAAGTAGAAGGACTGAAATTAATAATAGTTAATAATAATAAATTTTCACTAATCTGCTTTTGAATAAATAAATGTATTAGAGCCTACATAAAATTTTAAAAACATAAAAAGCTAAAAAATTATAAAAACCTATACAACCAAATTATTAAAACTTTAATTAAAATTAAAATATAAAAATTAAATTAAATTCAAATATTAATAAAAACTGTAATGTTTAAAATAAAATACCACTGAAGACAACAGGAACCATAGACTGTAAAAAAATCAAACAAATGTAGAAAAGCTTAGAAAAATAACTTCTTATGATATCATACTTTCTGAGGATGCTTGACGGATGCCTTGGAAGTTTGTTTATTATCATTAATTAAAGCTAAAAATAAAAGCATAAACTTTTTTTTATTATTTTAATTGTTACTTGAAACAAAATAATTGTATAAAATTTAAAAAAAGCTTTAAACTTTTTTATTTCAGGTAGTTGGCAACTGAAATTAGTAAAACTAAATAATAATAATAATAATAATAATAATATTTATGGTATTTTGAATATGAAATTAATTAAAAATAAATATTAATAATAATAATAATAAATAGAAATTAATTAATAAAAATTATTTAAAAGGGAAAATCAAAAGAATGAAATATAAATATTAAGTATAAAGGTACATCAATTATATAAAATAAGACTGATTCAAAGGGAACTGTTGTCTCATTGACCCAATATGAAACAATATCTTATCGTATAGTGAAAATAATATGAGTTTATGGGCGCATGTTCATAAGTAAAACAGCACTCAGATGTTTAATTAGTGTGTTAGTTCTGCATTATCTCCTGACTGCATGAACACGGGCTTTCATTCCTGCATCGTGTACAACAGCCATTTCCTGGAGGTCAAACACTAGAGTGCTTAGCAGTGTCAGGGTCACGGGTTCGACCTCCCAGCAAATTGCAGGAAACTAGACTATTAAATGTTATGTATACCCTTTAATCCAATGTAAGTCACTTTGGGATTGACAGGGTCTGTCAAGATGAATTAGACATTTATGTACAGTAAGTACATGGATTGTACAGCTGGTTTTCAGACTGAAGTACCAATAAGTAACAAGACACTGTGAAAATATAATGAAGGTGGACTGACAATAAAGATCATCATAGTTACTAGGATAAAAAAGAATGCAAATTTTAACTAAACTGAATTTATTTACACATTTCATCTAAACTTCAAAGATAACAAACTGATAAAAAGAAAACAAAAAAGAAAAGAAAAGTGGTTTTAGCAGCTTTTATGGAGTTTAAAATGTTCAGTAAATACAATTCTGGAAGAAACTAATAAAAGGCAGTAGAAATGGCTAGACAAGTCCTTTAAGCTGCTGGTTTTGCGCCACAGGACTAAAAATACAAGTGATCCATATTTCCAGGTGATCGGCTGGAGTTTGTGAAGGAGCAGGAAACTTCCAAACCAAATCCAGATCACATGAGCGTCTTCTAGAGCTTCAGGAACGCCATCTAGTGCTGAAGACACTCAAAAAACTGTGTTCAGAGTAGCATGCTGCCATATGACTGCAAATTCTGCAGCATGTCCTATAAAAATCAACACTGTACAATATGTTCTAAGCACTAGAAACATGTTATTTAAGTGTACATTATTATAGCTTTTATTAATGTTTTGACATAGCTTTTCTTTTTATATTTTCAGTTTTCATTTCAAGTTGATTTTTGCTTGTCATTTTGTTTTTTTTTTGTTTTTTGTTCTTTTTAAAGATATTACTATTTAAGTTTAATTTATTTTTATTGATTGATTAATAATCTATTATAGTTTTGAATAATGTTTTGAATCACATTTTATTTTTATATTTTTTATTTTCCTTTCCTGTTTACTTCAGTCATTTTGTTTTATTTGTTGCTTTTATTGTTTTTGTTCTTTTATAATTTTTACGGATTTTAGCTTTAATTTCATTTCTACTTTCTTTACTGTTTATATTATACACTATTATAGTTTGACATTAATGTTGAATTCACTTTCATTTGTTTTATTATTGGTTTTTCATCAAGTTTTTTTTGTCATTTTGTCATGACCTTTTATCAGTTTTATTCCTTTTTAATATTACTTTTCTCTATACACTATGTCAAGTTTTCATTAAGGTTTTGAAATAGCTTTTATTTGTATATTTTCGTGTTTCATTTTAGATGATTTCTTAGTATGCTTTGTTATGAGCTTTTTGCCATTTTTTTTTCAGTATTACTAATTAGGATTCATTTATTTTTTATTTCAGTTTTTATTTCCAGTTAGTAATTTTAGAGCTTCAGCAACATTTCAAATTTCAAGTTTTTGATCTAACATTTATATATTATTTTAACTTTATTTTAGCAAAAATATTTTAACAGCTGTAGTTTATGATAATAAACCACCCGGCAAGGAAACAAATGGAAACTCTAAAACAGAACAGCACATGAAGATGATCCGTTTGTACAGTAGATACTTTTATTATGTGTTTAATTATGACTGGACACTAAATCTACTGACTTTCTACAGTTGGGAAGTGAGAGCCGTATCACACTCACAAGAGTAACTCAACAGGTGTCGGTAAAATCCATATAACACTGAAAAAGGAAGACTGAGGCTGATTCCGGCATCACGAGGTTCAATTCACTGTCATATTAAGCTCCTCTTACCTCTTTTCGAGCTCACAGGAAGATTGACTGAAAAGAACAAATCGAACATCACTTGACTTAACGGCCCCTATGTTCAGTCCTCTATTTGAAGGAGGGAATGAGAGAATAAATAGTACAATACACCTCATAATAAATATTGTTGCAAAATGCAAACTCGTAAAACAAACACTCTGTTTTCTGCTCGAAAAATAATTTCACAACAATTCATCTTGGTTCTGGATTTAAGGTCAACATGAAGCTCATTTTATTCTTAAAATGCCGCGTACTTCGACTGCACCCACTTTTGAGAAAGTAGAAATTGCAAGATAGAAAATGCATCAGGAATTATTGGACGATGAAGAGCATGATGCTTTGAGAGTAAAATGTAGACCTATTTTTAAATATGTCATTGATGAATCATATAAGACCAGAAGCATTAAGAAAGTAAACTGAATCGATTCTGATTTCACGTTGACTTTAAAGAACGCAGAAGCTTGTCATTGCAAATAATCCAAAATGTTGTTCCGATTTGAGGGTGGGGACAGAAAAGTCCTTATAAAAACATTTTATAGGAGAAAATGATTAATTAATAAAATAATTATTATACAAATAATAAATAAATAGCATCACATGAATAAGTCACTGAATAAATAGAATAAATATGCTAAAAATAAAAAAAAGATGTGTGCGTGGTATATTTTGCAGCCTGGTTTCAGGAAAGTGCACCTACACTAGAGACGCTGAAGTTTAAAAAACAAACAGAGATCAGAACTGTACATGGTGTCTATATAACACAGAGCTCTATTCATATGCACTAAAACACAGCCAAAATAGAAGTGGAATACTGTATATAATAAGAAATATCACATCTCCAAAATGGAATGGCATTATAGGTGCATTAGATATGGATTTTCCAAAGAGATCGGAGAGTAAAGGACTGACAGCCAGAAACGCAGCCTCTCCCCTCTGCATCATGCCAAGCTTTTCCACATACAAAGCCTTTATATGATCTGCTATAGAACGTGGAATATACAGTGCATAGTTTACAGCCAAAACTTGCAGCGTTAATTGAACTGAAACATCCTGACATACAATCATTATAATACAACTTCTTGAAAAAACATGAGTTTTTTTAAATACTAACTGGGTGAATCTCACAAAAACTGTCATAAAAAAAAGAAGTTATATTTGCATAAAAAATTTTTTTTTATTATTATTATATACATTTAAACCAACCAGTCATCAATGAATAAATAAATAAATAAATAAATACAATTAAATTCAATATGCATAATAAAAGTAAATAACGCATGTATTTTTAAAATCTTTTCAAACATCATTAAACACAATTAATCGATTAAACATTTAAACCACAAAACTGTCAGTAGCTAACTAAAACATTGTTAAATATTATTAATGTTGGGGGTGTGTGTTGTGTGTGTGTGTGTGGGTCTATAACCCACACACACACACATCCACATATATATATATCTTATTGTTTTCTTTCTAGGTGTGGACATTTCTTTATGAGATTCCACCCAAATCATAAGCGACTGTAAAACCGAATCATTTGGTTTCTTGCTTTTGTTCATCAAGTTGAGTCTGAATCTTCACTGTAAGAAATAAAGTCTCTTGATTTGGAGGTTGTTTTAGACTCCCGTCACATTGAGTTCTCTCGTTTGTTAAACCCAGTTTTTTGGTTATTTTTGCAAGCGTAGACGAATTTTTCAGGAAAAAAAGTGCTCATCTCAATCTTTGTTCTTCAGGCCATTTAGGTCTTTAAATAGAGGGGACACTGGCTCTACTCTTGTAACATTGAATGCTGACAGCATCATAAGTGTTTGTAGTGTGGGTGGTTGTGTGTGTGTGTGTGTGTGTGTGTGTGGGGTTCAGTATTGACGTTGATTCGGTGAGCGGCTGGTTTTAATATGTACAGCACTGATCGTGTTTTATTGTGTTATGTCAAAAATAGATGTTTGCAGTTATTACCAATTCACTCTTCCTTAAAGTGCCTTTTTGTTCACCACTGCGCTCAAATCCACTCTTCAAGACCGTCGGGCATGTCATTTCTCATCACACGTGTTTGTTCAGACAGTGTAAGTTTATGCATTATAGTCTTGGGTGTTCTATATAAATTTACCATAGTGTATACGTCATAAGCATTCATTATTATTATTTTTTAAAAAGTCACTGTGGAAAAAAAAAAGATGGAAAAAAAAAAAATCTGATTTTATGCATTTCTATGCTGTTTAAAATGATTTTAGAGTGGATTTGAGTTCAAATTACACCAAAATAAATAAATTAATAAATAAAAAATTAATAAATGAAGTTTTGCTTTCTGAATGAACGAAAGCGTTTGTCTAACGGTGACGGGTTAATGATTTCTGCATCACGAGGTTACAAAGATAAGCATGTTTTCTCTTAAATATAGTATTAAATATATTAAATATAGTCAAGTCTAAATCAGAAATTTGAATAAATAAAATAAATAAACAGCCAACAAAATGTTTTTTCTTCAATCAAGTATTTTTGTCTTAGTTTTTTCCATTATACATATTTCTTAAATTAAATGGATCAAATTTTAGCAAATCTAAGTTTATTTAAGAAGAATGATGTAAGAGATAAGTCTTGTTTTCTTCAAAATGCTAGGGAAAAAAGAAGTGTTTTTGTTCAGAAAAAATAATTCATGCTTTCCTACTTATAGATGTTTAGCATTTTGCATTTTTGTTCATTTTCCCCTCGCAAGCAATTGTATGTGGTTTGTTTTTTAGAATGTTGCCACGGGAATATACACTGTTGACTGTAAAACAAGACAAAAATACTAAGTAAGGAAAATCATTTTTGCAGTGCAATTACCCACTTCACCTTTAACATATCATATCATCACTTCTGTTCAGTTTTTGCATGCTAACAGGTTTGTAAAAGAGTGGGAATTTCCACGGCTCTCGCATCTGCATGTTCTTGTAGTGTTTTCCTCCAGCACAGATCCTGCTGCGATGTTTGTTTCGTCTCTTGCCTGGTTATTCAGAACCCGGGGCTGTCGTAGCTGCTTTGGCTGTGTAACTGTGCGGTGGCCTGCTGCGGCTGCGGCTGCGGCTGGAGATGCTGTGAATGCTGTAGGCTGTAGTAGCTGCGGCTGCGAACTGGAGCTGCACCGTAGGCTGCTTCCAGAGCTGGAAGAGGACGGTCTCGCGCCGGTAGTACGGGATGGGACGCTTCCGTGCGCTGCTGGGAAAAGATAGCAGGGGAGATCGTATAATACAAGACACCTAATCGCAGAAAATAAAAAATTCTAAGCGCTTTAATACCCACTTTTGACCACTCGACAGCATCAAATGTGTGCTGTGCCATCACTTTGTTTAAAAATTTGCATAGCTATTATTTCATTACAAAGAAGAAACTAAACAAAACTTGTTATTTGTGAGCGTCGTTTGAGTAGGAAACTACCGTATGCGTCCACTTTGGTGTCAAATTTTACAAAACAAAATGTTTTACATTGTAGATAGTTTCTTGATGGCCAAAGGTGTCCTAGTAGACTCTAACTCGCAGACCAAGATGACTGGGTTATCCCTTCAATTAATACACATTCAGTGGAAAACAACTGAAAAACTAAAACTATCAATGTCCCCTAAAATATTATTCCTGAAAATATTTAGTTTTTTTTCTACTCATTACTGTACTACTGTTTACATTTATTATTGACTTATTCACTTACAGCGACACGCGATACAAACGTCTTATTTTAATCTGAATTACTTTTTTACACTGTTTTTGAGTTAAAATTATTATTTATTTATTCTTTTATTTATTAATTTTAATCAAATTTCTATTAAAATCAAATTTTAATCAAATTTCTAATTTAAAAACAATCACATTTTGAATGTAAATTGTATTTTATAATATCTTTATTTTTACATTTAACATACTATTTTTTGATAAAAATATTTATTTATTAACTTGTTTATTTACTTATTAATTTATTTTAATTCTATATTTATTTTTACATTATTATTTACACATCTATTTATTTGTATTTATTTATTTTTATCAAATGTTTTTATTTTATTTTTATTATTTATTTATTTATTTTTACATTTTTACATTTTTTACATTATTCTTCCTGAGATGTTTCCCAGGCTCTAGTATGAAAACCCCTGATCTGGACCAGCTTATGACCTCATTAGACCAGCTCGAAACCATACGGAACCAGTGACCATCAACAGCAGGTTCTAGCCTTATCATGTTCCAATAAAAACACTGTTTGTGGTCAAAGCGGTGGAAGTGCTGTCGTGCTGCAGCGATGATTAGTTTCTGTAAGAGAAAATGTTTGGAAAAGGTTGAGCTTTGGTTAGTGAGTGTTAAGACAGAGTATCATCATCATCATCGTCATGGAAACAGACTGTAAATACACACATGGGCTCTGTCTTCAAAGAGAAACATCATTTCGTCTAGTACGTTTGACACACCTTCACACTCCAGTAGGGTTGCAGTGGTGTGCGGCGAGCCGCTGGAGCTGGATCTGTGTTTCATGTGAGGTTAGCAGAGACACTAAAGCTAAACCCTGATCTGTTCTGTACACCACTGTAGTGAGCAGTGTTTTAAGGCGTCATAGATTGCCTCTCTTATGTTATAACACACTTAAGAACACTCTTACAACATTATGTTTTTAATAATCGTCCGTCAAAGCAATCTTTATAGTATACACCTTATTTTATGGGTTTGACTAGCATACTAAAACCACGTGTAAGTACCTTTTGACATAGTTTTAATTTGACATTACCTTTAAAGTTAATATATTTTATATGTACTAAATTGCAAGTTTATCCTTATAATTTTGTTAATTTATAAATATAGACTTCAACCTACAAATGTTTACAACAGACATGTTAGTAAAGTAGATTTCCAGCTCACCAAAAATACTTAGTTTTTGCCAAATATTTATGACTCTAAGTTACATAACATTGTTTTTTCTCCGCAGTACTGTAATGAAAGCGTTATATTATTGTTTTAGTTGTTTACTTTGTTTTATTTCCTTATTTTAATCACATTTTTATTTTATTTTTAATGTTGATTTGTATTCTTTTTGGTAATATCTTATATAATAATATCTTACATATTTTTAATAATATAATCTCCTTAATACTAATGTTTTAAAGATTTTATATAGTAAACTAATATATTTATTATAATAAATACTGTTATAATTTTTGAATATACTTTTCTACTATATTTTTTTAATATTGAAATTATAATAGATCTATATATATCTATATATATATATATAGATATATCTTAATTTTTTTTTTATTATATTTTTTTTTAATTAATCTCAAAATGGGCAGTACACTTTAAACATAGTATTGTTTTATTAGCTTTTGTATCTTTTAAATCGTTATTTTCAATAATCTATATATAGATATATATATATATTAATGATATATATATATATATATATATATATATAATTGAGATATAATAGTCGAAGTCCAATTCTTTATCACTTTTTATAATTAAAGTTAATTTTTACAATTAAGTAAAACCAAAAAATTACATTCAGTTAATACTTAAGTATATTCTTTTAAAGTATATTATTTTCATAATAGTAATTTTTTGAAGTATGCTGAAGCGTTCTTCTTTTTTTCACAACAGACAGAATGCATTTCTACAAGCTCAGGAAAAAAAAAAAAGCTGATTATGAATATTTTAAAAAAATAAAATAACACTGAAACATTGATAAAGTAGTTTAATCTAACAATAAGATACAGTTAGATTGAAATCGAGTAGCAACATATTAACATCAAAATCTGTAAGTCATCTGTGAATTCATTCTTCTGTATGTGTCTTCTCAGTGTTATTCAGTAAACACTAAACAGTGAAGTATATTTTAAGTCAACGTAACAGCTGTATTGGATGGATGTTTTCACTGAGCTCATGGCAGTGCATTCTGTCTCTGTGTCAGTGAACTGTGGGGGATCGTTAGTGTTAATCTGTGAAGAGAACTCGTTTAGTGGTGAGAATGACAAAAGCAGAGAGAAAGGGAGTGAGACAGAAGCTAATCAGTGTTAATCTGTGTTGTACTCTTGTACGCTGAGAGCTGCTTGTCAGGAGGAACCAAGTGGTTCCTGATGTGGCACAGTTGCCATTGTAGCATCATTCGTTTTGAGTCCATCGGAAAACTTCATACAGGACAGAGTAAGTTCAAATCCTGACCAATCAGAGCAGATGGAAATCATTTGAAGATGAGTACAGAAAAATCATTTTAAACGTTTATTCCAGTATACTGAAAACCTGAAAACTGTGATTAAATCAAAGTGAGGACAAAACAACAACAAAAACGTTTCACTCCAATTCTTATGCTGATAATATAATTTGTTATGAAAAGTTTGGGTTTTGCATTAGGAAAATCAAAATCAGACTTTTGCACTATAAGTAAGTGCCAGTTGTGTTTTTGCAGTAATACTAAAATGAGTTGTTATTGGTGAAAACACTGAAAGAGTGGAGAAATCCTGCAGTACACAGACTGGCCTGTAGGTGCCAAGTGTTGTCTTTCCATTGGCCCTGCTAAATGTCCAGTGCTGTTATTGTTAACTACAATAAAAAGCTATTTAACTCTATAGACTTATTTTCACAGTATATTGGAAATAAAGTTGATATAAATGAAAAAAAGGCCAAAACTTAAAATAATAATAAGAATAAAAAACTTAAAACAGAAATTTAGAAATGTTACACTAGAATAAACTAATGTGGCAACTTAAAAGTACTAAAATTACTAAAACTGAAATAAATAAAAATATTTTTAAGAAACCAATAAAAATGAAAAAAGCACAAACTTAAAACTTACTAACACTTAAACGAAAATGGACACATTAAATTACAATAGAAAAATAAATGTACAGGCCAACATATAAATAAATACGAAGGCAAACACTGGCTCTGACTGCAACATGTATTTGCTATGGAGTAACACACACACCGAAAGAGAAAATTTCCATATGGTCTTACCCCTGTCGGTTGAATAAGAGAAACGGGGTTATACCTATAGAATGCTTTCATTATAATAAAATGCATAATATAATTATTAAAACTAAACCATAGTATTTTTTTTTACTTGAAATTAACCTGAATGTTATACCATAAAATTAAAATCTAAAAAAAACGTAACTAAAATGACAAAAAACTAAATAAACTTATAACTAAAATGATAAAAAACTCATAGACAATATATATATATATATATGTATAATATAATATATTATATATATATATTATACTATATATAGATAGATGTATGCTTGTCTATATTCTGTATATAGTATCTAAATGTATATATATATATATATATATATATATTATGTATATATATATATATATATATATATATGTATATATATATATATATATATATATATATATTATATATATATGTATATATATATATATAAACTAATAAAAATGACAAAAACATAAAATTACTAAAACTTTAACTAAAATTAATGTGAAAACAGAAAATATCAAAATAAAATCTAAAATAGTATTAATGATGCTAAAATATCACTTATTCAAAAAACAAAACAAAAAAAAAACAAACAAAAAAAAAACAATAAATGCCATGTGACTAATTACTGGAAGAAAATCACACCGACTAGCCTTCACTAGTGACTGTCCTGCTGTGATGCCCCCCAAAAAAACAGACAGGGAAACCATAAATCCATTTCATGCTAGGAACTTTTGATCTTCTGTAGTAAAATGTAATATTTGCTTGAAATATGCTTGAAAAAAGAAACTTTTGCCTCTAGATCTCTGACATCTACCAGCAAGAAGCACACCTGAAAACAGCCTGTAAATGAAGAAATGACCAGCATTTCCAAACAAAACCCTTACTGCACTTTAAACAGAAGGAGAAACACCCACAGACTCCTGAGGCAGTGTGTGATGTCTTTACCTGGTGATCCTGCGAGCTTCCATAAAGCTGGGCGAGTCTCTCCGTCTCTTGCGGATGGGAGAATAGCTGCGCGAGCGGCGGCGAGCTCGTTCTGCATCCGAGTGTTGAGGACTGTCTCTCTCCCTGCAGACAGACAGACACAAAGCATGCTGGGATTGAGAGGATTTGAGCACGGCAGGTGATGGATTCAGCAGGAAGATCGCTTGAGGTGCATCTGACTTTCACTTGTTTTAGGGATTTTTCAGGGATTGTTTTGTTCTTGTTTTAAGCAGGAATGTATTGAGGTTTATAAGAGTGTCACTTGGCTCATTGCCACATATTTTTCTTATTTCTGACAAAACCTTTAATTTTCAACATTTTTGTTTTCTAAAAAAATGCATCTGCCACTGAGATCAGAAAAAAAAAAAATATTTCAAAGGGAAAACAATTTTTCTGACCTTTTCGGCAAGATATTTTTTCTTATTTTAGACAAAAATACTTAATTTTTTAACATTTTTCTTTTCTAAAAAATCCATCAAAATTAAGAATTTTTTATGTAAAATAAGACAAATAAATAAGCCACTGGGGTAAAAAAAAAAAAAAAAAATAAAAATAAAAGGGTTAATTAGATTGGTTTTCTGGTTTTATTTTCATTTTTTCTCATGTTTGATCCTTTTTTTTATTTTCAGAAAACAAGACGACGTCTCGTCAATTCAATTATAAAGTAAATGTATCTTGATTTGAGAATATCTAGATATTTGTACTGGAAAACAAGACTAAAATACTAATTTGCACTTCCTTGAATTTAAAAAATATATTTTTCTAAAAAACACTGAATCTTTCATGTGTACCTGGAGTTGTTCTGTCGGACGTGTGGTGACTTGTTCTTGCTGGATCCGTGTTCTCTAGAATGAGCTCGTGACGATGACCTCCCGCTGCTCCAGGAGCTGCTCCTCTCCGGGCCGTCCCGTGACTCTTTGCTCTTCTTCTTCTTGGACGTGTGTTTGTGCTGACCAGGTGACACAGAGGAGCTCGTGGCGCTTCTGAGCGGCGTCCCGATGGTGCCGCAGACGAATGAGATCCTTTCGTTCTGTGTGAGAATACAGTGATAGGCTTGAGAAATGCTTGCTTTTCATCATCAAGAGACTTGATCTCAGTTTGGTTTGTTTAGGATCTACTGTAGATGTTACTCTAAACGTACTCAAATTAAACAGTATAGTACAGTAAGATTTAAAAAATGAAGGTGAAAATGAAAAATGTTTGGGTTTGTATAGAGATCTTTTTGTTTTTTTAAATGGGCACATTTTGTTTGTTAAATTTTTTTGGCAATCTTTGCACACTACATTAAAAACTGAAGCTAAATTGGCCCCTTAGATGTGGAAAAAAAACTTTTTTCCATTTATCGGGGACATTTTTTCCTGATAGGGGAAATATTTTGGGCCCTGTATTTTTTTTCTCTAACTTCAGTGTGAACAAAAATTTTACTAATTTTAACCCTTTTACTGTTTTTGTTTAAATTTTTCCCCCTTGGCATATTTTCATAAAAATTAAAAACTGTATTTTACACAGTATTAAACGAAAGGTGAAAAACCATTTTAAAATATTTTTTGGGAAATACACACCCCTTACTGGCCCGGTCGGGAAAAACTTTTTTTTTTTTAAGTTTTGCAATTTTTTCTCTGTGAGGTTTAATTATTGACCCAAAATACAGTAAAACAGTAATATTTTTTAAGTATTTTTTATTAGTAAAAATTTTAAAAAATTATTTTAAAATATATTTTAAAATGTAATTGATTTCTGGGGATCCCAGCAAATTTTTCAGCATCATTATTCCAGTCTTTTAAACTTTGATCTTCAAAAAATCTTCTAATATTTTTGTTTCTGCTCTGCTATTAAAATTTATGGGGTTTGGGGGTTTTGAAAAAGTTGGAAAATTTCCAGTAAATTTCAGAAACCTTCCGAAACCCCGGTAATTTTTTTGGAATCTTCCGGAAATTTTTGAAATTTTCCAAAAATTTTTACCTAAAATATTCCACCCCTTTGCAAAAACTATTGGTGATCGTTTTAAAAATGAAGCTTCCCATTCTGCACCCAACCTGCAACCCTCCGGGGCGCTTCAACACTTCTGTTTTTTTTTTTTTTCAAAAAAAAAGAGAAATTAAACTAAGAGAGTTCCACGAGTGACGGGGGGGTTTTTTTAAAGACCCCTTTCCCAAACTGGGGGTTGGTTTTTTGAGGGGGTTCGCCCTGGTTTTTCTGATGGTCACGATCGCTGCATCCCCGGGCCGGGGCCTCAAAAGCAGGGCAAGGCAGCTTTCGGGGATGGTCATGTTCTCCCCGGGGAAAGGGGGCCATCGGATTTGCATAAAGGCTCCTCTTCCAAACGGGGGGAGTCCCCCCTCCCCCCCCGGTTTCCCTATTTCCCTCCTTCAAGGGGAGGGCTACTTGGGGTTCATGGCCAGGGGGATCTAGGGTCACAGTGGGGGCTTCCCCGCCGAGGAGTCACCAGGGGCCCCCCCCTCCAACTATTGCCCTCTGGTGTCCCCCGGATGGATGCTAAAGGCCCCGGTCAGGGGGGGGCCCGCACTTCTTTCTGGCCCACCTTTTAATGACGTGATGGGGATCACCTGCATCGGGGATGACCCAGGCTCTGGAGATGAAGTTTCGGCTGCGTTGCCCCCTTCGGGAGAAAGGAACATCCTCTCCCGAACTTTCAACCCTGGACGATTGGTTCTTGGAGGTTCCGCACACCGATCGTCGGCAGCCACCCCCCGGGCCCCTTTTTCCCAAAGTCTTTGTTGATTTTTACTGGGTCCTGGAGGGCCCCTTTTTTCCCCCCGGGAAACAGATCTATTTCCTCCCCCCGTCCTCACCCCCCGGGACGGCAGGGCGGGGGGGGATGTGGAGACCCCCCCCTTTGGGAGCCGCCATTGCATCAGCTTTGCCTGTAAAGGGCGCCGCCCTGGCGGGGTAATCTACGCCTCGTTTCTCCGTCCACACTGACGGCCAAGGCTACAGACTGCTGGATAGGCCGCCTCTGCCCTGCACGCCATGGTCCCTTCCTGCAGGTCTACCAGGCCAATGCGTCCTACCAACCCCGCGCGCTGCATGAGGGTAGGTTCTGAACCCAGGGGTTAATGCAGGAGCTGCGCACTTGTGACGGACCTTGCCCTACAGCCGACGAAAGGGGTTCCGTCAAGCGTGGTCCACTGGGTTCATACGATGTCCGCGCTCTAGTGGGTCCAGGACATGCCACCCCCTCCCTGGCCACAGATTCTCGACTCTCGATCTCCACCACGCCGCTGGCACTTCACCGCGAGACTGCGTGGAGAGCTTTTGGCCCAACAGTTCTCCACCGCGCCAGAGCAGCAGAACGGAGGCGATCAAGCACATCCTGCCCCAGGTGGGCGGGGCCCCGATGCTGCCGTCCCCACCAGCAGACGCGTGTGTCTCTGGGTCTCAAGAGAAGCAGGACCGGACCCGCCGCGCGAACCCCCGAGAGCTGAGCCTCTACACACTCCATCCCCCTCTACTTTTGCCAGTTAGGGCCCCCCACGGCTCACGACCACCCCCCGACCGGACGCTTTAGCCTTCTCACGCGCCCCCTGCCCAATCGCAGAGCCAGGTAAGAGGTCGCAGCACCTCACTCAGACCAACTCTGGGGACGCTGTGCCCTTCCGGGTCGGGGTCCCCTGTGCTCCGGCCTCGCTGCCCCACGCGGGTTACATCGGTGGTTCCCCTAGTTCTGCTTGTTCGGTATCTCTGGGGGCCTGGCTAGAGCGCTCCTCAGGGCCATCTCGCTGGCGCACGAGAACCATTCAAAACTCAGCTATGCGATTTCAGTTTGCACGGCGTCCTCCCAAGTTCAGGGGCCATCCGGTTACCCTCTGTGCTGAACAACGTGCTCCCCGTCTTGCCGAGCAGAAATCGTGTCACGGCTGGCCGAAGGACGCGATAGAGCCGCGTTCCTCCCAGCCGATATGAAAGTCCGGGGTTTTACAGCCCATATTTCATTGTACGCCAAGAAAGGCGGTGGGTTACGGCCAAATCCTGGACCTGAGCATTATGAACCGCGCCCTTCACAACTCCCCTCCCCATTCATAGGATGTAACCAGAAACGTAATCTTTCAAATGCGTTTCGTCCACAAAGACTTGGTTCGCAGTGATCGACCTGATGGACGCGTACTTTCATGTCTCGATGCTCCTCCCCCGCCCAGACTCGTTTCTCCACTTTGCGTTTATCCCGTTGCCCCGATGGGTGTCATATCAGTACAAATGTCCATCCCCCTCGGTCTATCCTTGGAGCCTCGTGTCCTTCACCAAGTTGTGGCGGCAGCCCAGCCCTCGTTGCCTTAAGGGGAGCCAGGCATTCGCATTCTAAACTACTACCTCCTCGACGCTGGCTCATATTGGCCCCGTCCCGAGCTCAGTTGTGCGACACACAGGGAACTGGTACTCAGCACAACTGGGAAAAGAGCACACTCTAACCCTGTGCAAGAGGATCTGCTTTTTTCTGGGGTGCCACTCCCCTCTGTTGTCGAGTTGCTCTTTGACCTTCGGCCCGTCTCTCGACAGCAGCGACGCTCCGTAGATGATGAACCTGCCTGGAGTCATTTAGGAGGCAGGAAGGGCGGTTCCACTGAAACAGTTTCAGAGGCTCCTGGTCTTGGTCACGCACCGGGTCTTGGTTTACCCCATCTGCCCGCCCGAAACCTTCAGACCCGTGGGTTGGACCTTGCTTTTACTATGGGCAAGGGGTTCCCCTTAGTGCATGTGGTCGCAGGCATGTTGTTGTGTCAACAGATTGCCTCTGCCAACGTCTGGGGTGCCATGTGTAAACGGGCATATGCAGCTTTCAGGCAACATGGACAGGGCCTCGTCCTGCAGTGGCATATCAACTGCCCTAGAGTTGCTGTCAGTATGGCTTTGCTCTGCTGCGGGCCGCTTTCACACCGAGAGCTTTGCGACCGGCACCTACTGTTCCGGAAGGACAATACTGCAAACCGTTTCGTACATCAAACACCATGGTGGTCTAACGCTCCAGTCGCATGTCGTCAACTCGCCCGACATCTCCTCCTTTGGAGTCAGACAGCATCTGAGGTCGCTTCGTGCCATTCACGGTCCCAGGCGAGCGCAATCGTGCAGCGATGAGCTCTCATGTCAGCAGGCCCTCCAGGAGGGAATGGCGACTCACCCGAGACAGTCCAGCTAATCGGGAGACGCTTCGGGGAGCAAGGTAGACCTGTTTGCCTCTCCGGACCACGTCCCATGGCCAGCTGTTCGTCAGCACCCTCTGGCACCCGCGACCAGACACTGGAATACTCCATGTGTGGTATTGCGACGGGAGACGCGGAGGTTCTAGGTGGTCTTACCTCCAGCGGTAACGTTCCTAATGTTGAATAAGGCAAATCTACAGGAGCGGGTCGTTGTAGCAAGCTAAAGTGGAACCTGTTTTTCGATTGGTGATTTCTTCCTGCTCGGGAAAGACCCCCCCTAGATGCTTTTTTGTTGCCGATCGCGGTTGTGCTTTCCTTTCTGCTGCCGATGGCCTGGAGGCGAAGGCTGTCTCCCTCCATCTTCAAAGTGTATGTTGTCGCTATTTGGCCCCACAGGATCACGATGCAGTGGACGGCAAGGTCCGTTGGAAGACAGAACTGGTAATCAGGTTCCTTAGTGGGGGCTCAGGAGGTCTGAACCCTCCGCGCCCTCACCTGGTAACCCTGCTTGGGATCTCCCCTTGGGCCTGAGCCGGCCTTGAAGCAGGAGCCCCTTCGAGTCATCGTGCCGTCAATAGAGCTAAAGTTTCTGTTTGTGAAGACATTGCTCCTCACTGCATTGTGCTTCGGTCCAAGAGGTGTCGGGCGAGCCTTGTCAGGCAGTTTCTCGGTCGACGATACGTGCCTACGAAAGCTTCGGGCAAACAAGCGGTCCAACTCTCACATCTGTCCTGAGGGACCGCCCGGCCTGGATACATGCCTCTAAAGTGTTCCCACCTACGGCCTTTCAGGAGATCAGTGTTCGGTAAACAACTTTGCATATAATCCCGCGCTGCCCCAGCCAGACGTGAGTGATCAGACCCAGCCCATCGCTGTGCTTTATGGCATCTGTCCCGTTCCGCGCACTTGCGACAACAGCGCTTGCGCATTGTACCGTGGAACCGCACGCAGAAGCTTTCAGGAGCTCAGACCCAGCTCTTGTCTGACTTTCGGCGCAGGACAGCATACAGGGAAAAGGCTGTCTCCAGACAACAGGACTTTGCCCACATGGATAGTGGCGGCTAGTAGTCTAGTTTATACATATCGGACCCAGCCATTAGCTTCCGTGGTCCCCCTATGGACTGAGAGCACACTCATACAAGAGCTTGGTGGCTTGATCACCGCTGTGTGCTCTTTTGGCACGGGGGCGCCTCGATAGCGAATCATCTGTGAGCTGACCTGCGTGGCGGGCGACAGCTTAACATCGTCTTGCAAGATTCCTTATAGATCTCCCATGTAGAGCCTTGTCCTCGCTATGTCTACGTAGCCTCAAGAACGGCGCAGTAATGCTGGATCCGCTCTGTGTCAATCACGCTATGCTGCGCCATTCCCCGCTACGGTACCGGATATGTGCGCCTAAGTGCTTCGTCCAGTTTCAGTTTTCCCCTCTCTAGTGCCGAGAACGCCTGTTCGAAGTTTCCTCACCGCCCCCCTCGGATTTTCAGTCATGATGCGTGACGGAGCGCCAGACCCCTGTCCCAGCACTTGTGTGTCTGCCCAAGGTCAGCCTCATTGTGCTGCTACAGGTGTACCTGTGTGTAGTGATTCCCACTTTCGTGAATTGCCCACATGGTATGTCCTTCCATGGAATGGTGCTTCTCCCACGGTAAGCCCATCGTCCTTTCCCTCGGCAGAGATTTCTCTGCACCATCCTCTGCTGCCTAGTGATCTCATCCCGGCGGGGCTGAGTCCTACACCGGCAGGTGACCTTCCATATGTAGCCCTGGCTGTCCCTATGGCCAAGATCACATATGTTGTAACTTGCCACCTGTCTAACGGTCTCTATGCGCAGGATGTGGTTCCCGTTAGCGTTCCCGCTACGTGGTCCGCTTTCCCCAGTGTTAGCTTAATCACCACTGTAACGGAGCAGCAGTTGCGGGGCTTTCACCTCTGACCTAAGCCCTAGCTATCTTCCGCCCCAAACTGGTGTGGGGGACTTTGCCGCTTTCTGTTCGAGGGCAACTGTGAGGGGGTCCGCAATAGTGGTGCATTTTCACATACGGATCCCAATTTCGTCAGTCATGGACGTTTTGTGACGTAAAATGTTGAACGTGACTGACTGAAGGGAACGTCTCAGTTAGGTATGTAAAACCCTCGTGGCGAACTGCATGTGCTCTTCCTTATGACCTGCGGGTCTGCGGTTGCGCGATAGCAAAACATTTGCTATGGCTTGGTGTAACACTCTAAGGCGATTTGTCCTCTCTCAGCGTGAGACTCCCAATTCGTCAGTCATGACGTCACGGTCTCCGTTCCCCCTACAGGGAACGAGGGTTACATACGTTACCTAGACATTTTTTGCTTACATACTTTTGTGGCGAACACTGTGATCATTTTTTTTATATTAGTCGGATCCAGCCGCTTTCTTTGATGAATATGAAAGTTAAAAGAAGATCATTTATTTAAAGGTGCTTTACTGGCGTCAACTTGGTTGATGCCCAATTTAATCCATCCTTCTTTTTCAACATGGAAAAGTAATAATTTCTTTTAAAAAAATACTCCACGCCCAATATTTTCTTTGTAATGATAGGTCTATAGTCACCTGAGAACTCTCAATCTCTTAACATATTCAGACACATTGATATCTCTGAAGATCTATGTGACCTGAAGACTGGAATAATGATGTGAATGCGGAAAATTCAGCTTTGCAGTCGCAGGCAATAAATTAACGCTTACCCACTTTGACAAATACTACTGCATCACAGTGCAAATAAACTATGGATCTTTAAATTGTTCAACTTTTTCACTATTTTTTTTTACTGGTATTTGTACAAAACCCTTTAGGATATAGTCTGTGGTCAGAAGAAGAGAAGTCATTTCAAAAAAGAAATGTTTTCTATATAACCTCGGGACCAGTAATGCCTATATCTGTATAAATGATAAATGGTTAATTGTTCTTACTTCTTCCGTGATTTCTTTGGCTATTTTTGCGGTATGCGGCTCAGTGTCGCTGCTCTGTGTGCCGGCGAAGTGGCGACGTCTATCTCCTCGAACCCTCGGGCCTCACCGCGCTTCCCTCCCTCTTCCCCCGATGACTGTCGCTGAGAGATGTTTGTGCCCTTCGCCGGCCTGGTCGTCTTCCACAACCGTCCTCTCCCGTCTGTGCCGCTGGTGCTCCGGGGGGTCTTGGGACGGTCAAGCGTGGATGTTTAGCACATCTTAGAATGAGCGACGCATGCGTCTGGGTGCACCATCGAGGGAGACGGAGTCCAGAGATCGATCTGCTCCTGTAGATTGAATTATAACCAACAAACCCAAAAGGGGAAAAAAAGAAAATAAATATGAAAAACAAAACAGAAACGAGAACAAGTGAAATTAGGAGTCTTTTTCCTTCTGGGTGGAAGAGCTGTTATCGGTGTACTTGTGCAAACAAAATATCTAAAAGAAAGTGCTAGGATTTGTTCTCTTGTGCTCTATTAGACAGTCCTTCTATTGTTGCAGCGCATGCAATACTCGACATGCAAAACCATAATGATTTGAAAAGAATAGTCCCGAAAGCAAATCGAAAACAAAAAAAGAGAGAGAGGTAAATTATGCGAACTCTGAAAGGAAAAACGTTTTAGAGACGAATATAAAGAGCGACAGAGAGCTGGAGAAGAGAATTACAGTAGAAGAGAAAGAGGGACTTTTTTCAATTCGGAAAGTAGCTACAAACATAAAAAGGTGAAAAATAAAACTAGAAAAAAAGACCACACTTGACGGAACATCACAGGAAATGGAAGGAACAAAATAAACAGTCACAAAGAATAGATTCAATCGAATTAGCAAAACAATTGGTCCTCGTACTCAATAGAACTTGCTTGGTAGATTTGTTTTGTCCTGCAGACCATTGCTGAGATGTGAACAGCGGACCCATTTCCTGTTTTAATAGCATTTTTTTTAAAAGGTTATTATTCTGTTTTTTCAACTCCTTTTTGGTTAACATCCACGTTACCAATAAAGTAGGTATTCCCTCCTTTAGTAGGTAATGGTATGAAGAGAGGTACAAAGTGAGGGGCAACATAAGTGCATCACTTAGATTCACAAAATGCAAGAGAAAAAGACACAACACCCTCCCCCTGGATAGTGAGTATGAAACAGATGCATGACAATCAAAACCAAAAAGAGGGAAAACAAGACACAAAAAAGAAATCAAATTCAAATGGATCTCACAGTGTGTGGCTGGAAACGCGAAACAGTTGAAGTGCATTTTAACAGCGGTTCACTCGTTGCTGGTACTCTGTTTTTAAAGCTTCAAGAGTGACTGTAATGTATGTGCTACGAATGGATGCTCTCGTTTCAACAGTTTCTGAGTAAAAACCTTTAATGAATGCGTATTATGAGAGTTATGCCATCAGTTGAATTAAAGGACCCCATGAAATGGCTTCAACAAGCGCTTGTTTGTTTTCTTGTTCATGAATTTCTTGTTGAAACAGAAAGTTCGCAGTAGCCACATACAATACTGGGGATACTTAATAGCACAAAACCAATCAAGGACGGGTTTGGGTGGTCAATAATGTACACCATAACCAGGAAGGAAAAGGAAAATAAATCATATTAAGTCAATATATTATTTTCTTAATGGGCTTTAATGCAAAAAAAAACAAAACATATTTTACATAATTGAGAAAAAAAGCATACTGTACCCTCAAACTTCTCTATTACTGTAATGCAAAATGGATAGATAAATAAAAATAAAATATTTTACATATGCAGAATTATAGTAATCAATTATTTTTAATTTAGTAATATATTTGAAAACTAGGGGGAAAAAATCGGGGCGTACGGGGGGGTTTATTAACTATTATTCTCATTAGTTTACAATTTATATTTACATACTAAAATATATGTTACATATATACCACCACCCCCCAACAACCGTATGGAACACAGGAGTCAGGATAGTGAGACCCTGTGCGGAAAAGGGATACAGGGGTCCTCTCCTGGACCCAGGGCTGGGAGAGGAGGCCTCGCCAAGGTGGGCGCCTGGGTGGCTAGGCTCATGGAGCCATCTCCTTGTGGGCTCACCACCGCGTAGGGACCGGTGCAATGTACTATGGGCGGCAAGCCAGGGTGGCCCTGCATACTTTTGGTACAGGGAATGTGACCCTCTCTGGTGTGAAACAGAGCCAGAATTAGTGCAGAAGTTTGAGCGTTGCCAGCTAGATATAGTTGCCTCACTTCTACGCTTAGCTCTGCTCTGGAACCAAACTCCTAGATAGTGGGTGGACCTCTCTCCTTTTCTATGAGTCGTCAAGTGTGAGAGGTGCCAAGCGGGCCGGCCGGGAATACTCCAAGTCCCAAACTCAGCGCCACTGAGGGTCGCATCCACTGCGAATTGACGGTTCATGATGTGGGGGGGGGGGGCTTTCTGACTGTGTTCTGTGTTTAAGCACCGAACTACAGTTCAGAGTATCGGGCCTCTCTTGGAGGCTCTTGGGTGGAGCACTGGAAGGGGGTACTGCCTGGGACTCCATAGTTCTGGCTGGGCAAACTTAATGCTCAGCAGCGGTTGTCTTTCTTGTTCTTTGCTTGTTGGGGTTGATGAAGAAACCTGGAAGGGGAAACTGGGAGGAACAGCCTGGCTGATCTAAACCTGTGTGGTGTTTTGTTATTCTGTTCTGTGCTCAGCAGGGAACAAAACACCATGTTCGAACAGAAGGTGGTTCACGAATTGTAACTTGGTAACTAGACACCATCAGCCAAGTTTTTTGATTGCGCTATGTTAAGTGTATCATCAAACCTGCTGGCCTTTTGTTCTGGAACACTCTGGTAAAGAGAGTGGCAAGGGCTGTGGTCATCTGATCACCTAACCTGGTGAGTGAAATTGTGGATAAGATAGCAGGGAAGGCTGCTGGACAGACTCGTAAAACCCAAACAATGGTGCAGGGTTAACTAGAAAAACATCTGACAGAGGATACCTGTCTGGACATATTTTCTACTCCTATGTACCGGAGAAGATTTCCTTGCTCCCGGGGACAGCTGGAGACATGGACTCCGAGTGGGCCCTGTTCAAAGACTCCATTGCAGAAATGGCTGCTGCAAGATGTGCCTGGAACGTTGTTGATGCCTGCTGTGGCAGCAAACCGGTGTTTTTAGAGCATTGCGTTAGCAGCGCAAAAGGTTGTGGGTTCGATTCCCAGGGAACACACATACTGGTAAAAAAAAAACAAAAAAAACAATAATAGCCTGAATGCACTGTAAGTAGCTTTAGATAAAAGCGTCTGCTAAATGCATAAATAAAAGCTGGTGGACATCAGCGGTGAGGGAGATCGTCAGGCAGAAGAAGAAGGCCTTTCGGGTCTGGTTGACTTGTGTCTCCTGATTCTGCTGACAGGTAGAAGGACTGCAGCCACAGTGGTCAGAGAAGCAAAGACTCATGGTGTGGGAAGAGAAGTGGTAAGGTGCCAGGGGTGGACAAGTTTCACCCTGAGAAGCTGAAGGCCCTGGATGAAGTTGGGCTTTTGTGATTGACCAACATTCCATGGGAATCTGGGACAGTGCCTGGTGTTTAGCAGACAGGTGTGGTTGTTCCCATTTTTTTTTTTTTTTAAAAAAGGGGGATCAGAGTGCGTGTTCCAATTATAGAGGAATCACACTTCTCAGCCTTCCTGGGAAAGCCTATTGCCAGAACACCGTAAAGGAGAATCCGACCAATTGTCGAACCTCAGTTGGAGGAGGAACAATGCATATTTCGTCCCCTATGTGGAACATTGGACCAGCATTTTACCTTTACCATCTTTGGGCAATGTTGTCGTCAACAGGCAACCAGGTGAGACACAGTGCCCACAAATGATCTAAAATATCCAGATAGAAATTTGTTACCCATTCTCAATGGGAAAGTGACCAAGCAACATGGCTTATAAAAAGCTGCCCAGCAAAATTGCTCAAAATGTTTTCCCGTGTATCATCAGCCTTAGGGTGGCTTTACTGCTTTTCACAAATGTCATCCTTATGGTTTCATCAAGTTGTGGCCTTCAGCGCTTACTTGGGAGGAGTGAAGCTGCAGGAATGAGGATCAGCCCCTCCAAATCTAAGGCCATGGTTTTCAGCCAGAAAATGGTGGATTACCCACTCCATTTAGGGAGTGGGATTCTTCCCCAAGTTTAAGGACTAAGTTTAGGTACCTCTGGGGGTCTCGTTCATAAGTGAGGGTATGTTTGAGCATGACAGGGTTAGTAGTGGTAATGCAGTCGTGTGTACCGGCCCGTCGTGGTGAAGAGACAGCAAGGGCCTAACGGTGAAGCTTTCTATTACCAGTCGAATGTTCCAACCCTCACCTCTTGGTCATCCGAGCTTTGGGTAGTGACCAGAAGAAAAGCTTGGACATCCGGGAGAAACTTGGAATAGAGCTAATGCTCCTCAGTGTTGAAAAGAGCCAGTTGAGGTGGTTCGGGCATCTGGTAAGGATGCATTCTGGACACCTTTTGGTGGAGGTGTTCCTGCATGTCCATCTGGGAAGAGACCCCAGGGCAGATGCAGGAATCTTTCGGCTGGCCTGGAAACACCTTTGGATTCCCCAGGATGAGCCAGAGGAAGTGGCCAGGGAAAAGGACGCATGGGTGTCCTTACTCTGCCACTGCAACCCGGTCCCGAAAAATGATGAACGGATGGATGGATGTAATATAAAATTTTCAAAAAGTGTTGAAAATACAATCACATCTATTTAAAGTATATAATTTATATATACATGCATATTAATTTATTTATTTTGATTTTTGATTTTGAGAGGTGCAATATGATCTAAATAAAAATTTTCACATTTAATTTAATATGTTACCTGATGGTTTGTAATTTACTAGCAATATCCGAGTGAAAATGTTTCTACACCAAATTGTTTTCAGTGTATGGATCAGTTAAAATTCACACACGTAAACCAAAAACCACAAAACTTTCATTTGGATTTCATGGGGTCCTTAAAAAAAGACTTCACAGCTGAGACTGATCATCTTTAGCAGCAGAATTGAAAATTGAGGCTAAAAGATTACACTGAGCAAAGCAATGACTATGTGTTTTTATTACCATCGGAAGGCAAGGATGTTCAGATTGACCTCAAACACTAACTTAACCACAAAACAACAAAAAATTAAAAAACATAATAATATCATCAAAAAAATAACATAGCTGAACGTAAACCCCAGATACTTCAGAAACACCCCCTTGTGTATCCAAAAAATTAAAAAGGAGAGGGAAAGTGACCCAAATCATATGACACGTACCATTTCACCAAAGACAAAAGGAATGCGGGCACAGACAGGAAATCTTTTTTTTTTTTTTACTAACAAAAAATAAAAAGGAAAAATCAAAAAAACGCAGACAAGAGATGGACCTGAGGGGGAGGGCAGGTATGTGAATACTGAAGCATGAAAGCAAAGGTAGATTTCAGATTGAAACAAAAAAGAATGAAAATAGAGCAAACAATTCTAAAAGGAAAACAATGAAAACACCCCCCAACCTTTGGTTTTCCTCAGATAAACAAGAGAAAAAGAAAGAGAGACACTGATGTCAAGCTAGGGTGCTTGTCACACATTCTCCACGTGCGTAGGCAGAGCGTTACCTACCTTCCGCTTCAATCAGTGACACGTATGCAATATCAAACAAAACAAAGGAAGAAAAAGGAAAAACAAAAAAGGAGAAAGGAAAATTCTCCGCAGCGAAATGGGGAAAAAGACATGAATTCTTTTAGTATCCAGGCTAAGATAATTGATCCACAGACTAAAGGAGACAATTCCCAACAAAACGACAGCAAAACAAACAAAAAAAAGAGTGGACATACAAAAGGAAAAATCAAAAACGACAAAGAACCCAAAACGAAATTAATCAGAAATAAGAAACCCCCAAAGCAATCTACATGAATTGCTGTCTTTTTCGCTTGGACACATGTGCAGCCACATTCTATCGTTACGTTAAGGAGCGTTAGGGTGCGACAAAATCTCAACAAATCCAATCTGCTAGAAGGAACGTAAATATCGATGCCATGCATGCGCGATATGGTTTAATGGGAAAAGAGGAAGGCATGTCGGGACAACGGACAGCACAGATGAACGGGTGAAGGGAGAGGGGTGGTTGGGTGGAGGGTGGTCACTTCTAGGATGGACGACTAACATCTCAAAGGGACCCCAGTCACGTTCGTTAAGCCGTATCGTTATCGATCGGTCTGCGCAATGAGAATTTAGTGCTTGTTTCTTGGCACTTGCTAAAACTTAAAGTAGATTTTTGCTCTCAGCAATTGTCAAAAGTCCTTCACAAAGGATGTAAAGATGCCACATTCGCTTAGGAAGAGAATCCAAATGGCTTGGGTCCCTTTTAGTGTAACAACTTTACTAAATGACCCTAGTTAGTGTAGTTTGCTGTCGGTTAATATTTACAGAGCATCCGTTTGTCCCTGTACACATCTAGACGTACATTTTCACAACTCAAAGTTGACAGGAAGGAAACAAACACCTAGTTACACTATAAGAAAGTATATTTATACATATCAAGTGCTAGTGAAAAGTGAGCATTAGAAACCATGTCGATGAAAACCATCTGAAATCACCAGTGGCACTGAACCGGCTCTTGTCAGTGGAGATTTGTCAGCCGTTACCCAAGAGAGCATTCATGAATCTGCATCCTGTTGTGACCACAGATATAGATGCTATACATTAACAGGCCCAAAACGGCATTTTTTGCATTTTCTATGTTAGTTTTTTGGATGACAATTTGGGGGAATGATGCAGAATTACGAGCATTATCAGATTGGCAACCATTCTAATTACCACAATACATCTACATGTCCACCATATTGGAAAGGTCAATATGATATTATACCACCATACCATTCTGCTTATTGCAGATTTAATAAAATTCAAAATGTAACAAAATGATTATCAATAAAACACTCTGAACAGTTATTATAGAGCTTCTAATTAAAGCTATAAGGCCATAAATAAATAAATGCAAACAAACACAGGTTTTTAGATATAGTAACAAACATAGCCTTACACAATCATAATGTCCAAACTGGCATTTCTTCATTTACCCAACAATATCAGTTTTTTAGTGGCAGAAAAGTTGTTGTATGTTGTAAAATAAATAAATAAATAAATAAATAAATAATAACATTTTATTGATCAACAATTTATCATCATAAAGCTCTGACTGTTTGAAGTTTATAATTAAAGCTATGAGGCTATGAACAATGAACAAAAATAAGATGTTTTATGGATGTAATAATAATAATAATAAAAATTATTATCATTACTATTATTTTTAATTTGTTTAATTATTATATCAAATAAAAAAATAATTAAAATAAAACTACTGAATAATATATATATTTTAATTGTTAATAATAATATTAATAATAATAATAATACATTTTATTATAATTGTACATTCCTAATCTAAAACGCACATTTTTTAAATAGCTAATATTTATAATTATATAAATAATAATAATGTATTTTTATTGAAATTATACAATCCTAACCTTAAACACGTATGACAATCCAGATCAGCCAAATGCAGCATCCACATATTTCCTATCTGTGATTGTAACATTCAGACTCATTCATCCTCTCAGCACAACCAGGAATGACAGCTGATTGGCTAAAAAGCATCTGAGGATTGGTCAAAGAGAACCATCTCTTGATTAATAGTTCTTCACCCTACATTACGAAACTTGATCAATAGTAAGGGCCGATCTGACTGCAGGTCACAGATCGTCGGCTCTTAGAACACCTGATACACCATCTGGAAAAGGGGTGCTATGGTTAAACTGAGCAGAAAATGAGAGTTTCAACTGTATTGACAAGAAAAACTAGTAGACATACCCATTTTAATCTACTCGGTTCCAGTTCCAAATCATATGAGTGCTTTTTACAACACAAACAAGACAAAAAGTTTGGGCATTTATTTGTGGGAAGAGATCATGTGAATTCATAGAGGTCAAGAAATCAACAAAACAGAGGGATGAATTCAGCAAATGAAAGGAGAGAGAAAGAGAGCATGAGAACTTCTGAAAAACTGCATGCAAAAACCATCCAGATACAGTAAGTATGACCAGATATCTGATATCTCTCCAAATACAGGTCAAAGATTAGCTGAATAATTGACATCCTGTGGCCGTATTAGACACTGTGTGACTGTATGAATACATAAAAAATATGTCATGCATATTTAAATTACACTGTTGTCTTTTCAGCACAAATGCAATTAATGTGGTGTTATTATTATATAAAAGATGATTTTTACTATATAAAAGTCTTTGAATACACTGTGCTGACACAAGATAAGAAAAACCTACAAAACAAAAAGTGTTTGTATATGATTTATATATGATGTTTAGACTGATATTCAAAATAGCGGTAACACTTCCAATAAGGTCTTATTTTGTTAACATTAGTTGTTGCATGAACTAACAATGAGCAACTTATTTTTAATCACTTTATTAATCTTTTGTTAATGTTGGTTAATAGAAATACAATTAGTTACTGGTTGTTCATGTTAGTTCACAGTATTAAAACTCCCTAGCAACAGTATTCAACTTTTTAAAATTGTTTCACCCAAGAATGAATAGATGAGTTTTGTTTCTTAATGGGAACAGATTTGGAGAAATTTAGCATTGCATCACTTGCTCACTGATGGATGCTCTGCAGTGAATGGGTGCCGTCAGAATGAGAGTCCAAACAGCTGATAAAAACATCACAATGATCCACAAGTAATCCACAGCACTCCAGTCCATCAGTTAACATCTGGAGAAGACAAAAGCTGTGTTTTTGTAAGAAACAAATCTATCGTTATGACGTTTTAACTTCAAACCATTGCTTCAGGAGAAATCTGCAGAGATCAAGCACTGTTTAAAAGCAAAAACAGTCAAGAACAGTTCTAAACAAATATATGGGTGGATTTTGAGGTAAAGAGACAAAAGGAGATGGATTATTTTGGTGTATTTTGATGTAAAGAAGAATTTAAAACATCCTTAACAATGGATTTGTTTCTTACAAACATGCAGCTTTTGGCTTCTAAAGATGTTAATTGATGGACTGGAGCGGTGTGGATTATTGTGATGTTTTTATCAGCTGTTTGGACTCTCATTCTGACGGCATCCATTTACTTTGTTCATTGTTAGTTCATGTTAACTAATTTAGTTAACTAATGTTAACAAGTAAAGCAAAAGTGTTAGCAAAATATCTATAATTAATCTGGTTGAGGTATCAAATGCCTCTTTCGTGGGATGTTATCCAACACCAGCTATTGAATTATTAGCAACCAGCAGTTTGTGCCTTTGGGATGGAGCTGGTGCTTCCATGAAATCCCACACGCTCAACAATTTGTTGTATTTTACTTTCCAGTGTAAGAAAATTTAAACGCATCCTCAATATTTCCATTCATTCTCTTTATAGAACTGAAAAAATTCAACATGTTCAACATGTGCGTGAAATAAAGCATGACATTATTACAGCAAGAAAATGTCAAAAAAAACTGTCTTGACAAAACAAAAACCCTTCCCAACAAACACATAAATGGCTTGAGAACAGAAAAACTTACGGAATGGAGCCAAAGAGGGGGAAAAGAGATATATAGAGTCAGCTCACACAGATATGACTGAATCGGTGTGTGTGGACATTGTGTGTGTGTGTGTGTGTGTGGGATTATTAGTGAGTGATTACAGCAGAGAACAGATGGAGGTAAAATAGAGGAGACTACATACATCGTTCCCTTTATCCCCCTCCGTGTGATTGGCTCCCGAATCTTTGCCATTGCGTACACGGACGCTGTGGTTCCCATTCTGCCACGTGATTGGTCGGGTCAGCGCTGGGGGACGGCGGGTGGGCTGTGGCTGGAGTGACTTCCTTCCTGTTTGTGCTTGTTGTTCCTGCACTTTGCACTTGATCTGGTTTGAGAGGTCAGATTGGAAAGGATTGAGTTTAGCGCTCCGCTCACAAGTACAATTTGCAGCACACTTCTGTTAATCATTTTCTTATTCAGTATTTTTGTCGTACTATTTTCCAGTAAAATATTTACACATTCTTAAATGAAGACACATTTATTTGAGAAGCAAAATTAATTAAAATATAGAGTATTATTTTGTGTAAGATTTATTAAAATTAAGTGGCTCATTGCTTTAAATAATAACAAATGTTTAGAAGCCTGTTTCTGCCACTGAATAAAAAATAAAAAATAAAAAAGGTAATTGTGACATTTTATCTCACAATTCTGACTTTTTTTCTCAGAATTGTGTGATATAAACTCACAATTGCGAGTTAAAAAGTCATAATTGTGAGATATAAAATCAGAGTCCTGAGAAATAAAGTCAGAATTGCGTGATACAAACTTGCAATTGCGAGACATAAAGTCGTAATTCTTTTTCTCAGTCAGAATTGTGTTATCTCGCAATTGTGAGTTATAAAGTCAGAATTGTGAGATATAAACTTGCAGTTCTAAGAACATATCAGTCCCCCACCCCAAAATTTGACTTTAACTCACAATTGCGAGTTTATATCATGCAATTCTGACTTCATAACTCGCAATTGAGAGATACAAACTCACAATTCTGACTTTTTTTCTCAAAATTGCGTGATATAAACTCACAATTGCGAGTTATAAAGTCAGAATTGTGAGAAAAAAAGAGAATTGCAAGATAAAAACTCGCAAATGTTGGTAAAAAATTAGGAATTTGGGGTTTATACTTGAAATTTTTGAAACTTTTTTAATGGTGTTGTGAGATATGAATAAAAAAAGTCGCAATAACCGTCCTTTTTTTTTTTTTTTTTCAGTGGCGGAAACGGGCTTCCATACAAATGTCTACCAATAGAGTAAGAAAACCAAAACTTGTTTTCCCTTTGAATGAAGTTGATTTTTGTGACCCCACTAGCCAATATTTTTCTTATTTTAAGTATTAACTCAAATTAATTTTTTATAGATTTTGATAATTTCAGAAAACAAGATCAGACTTTAAACCTTTAATAAGTTTGCTACTGAAGTATGTTAAGAATGTTTAGATAGTTGTACTGATAAAAATACTGTGAAAGAAAATATTTTTTGCAGTGTATTTGTTGTGCACCACGTATAATAAACTATATAGTCCAGTGATTGGCAACTGTTTTGACATGAAATGCTATTTCAAATTTTGTTGCTAATCATACTGAAGGTTGTTTAAAAGTTTACAATTTGATAAACTGGGATCAATTTGAAATTGACCGATGCAGATTTTTACAACTGAATTTACAGATATTGCAGATGCTCTAAAACTAAAAAAAAAAATACTTAAATAATGTATATGGACTGCAGGAGGGAAACAAAAATATTCTGGAAATCACATTTTTGAAATTCCCTGATATTTTCATTTTTTAAGAAGAAATTAATACTTTTATTTAGCATACACAAATTGATAGCGAAGACATTTATAATGTTACAAAATAGATCTATTTTTTAAAAATGCTGTTGTTCTGAGTTTTCTATTCATCACAGAATCCTGAAAAATAAAATGAATCATGGTTTCAACAAAAATACGAAGCAGCACTGTTTTCAACACTGATAATAATCAGAAATGTTTTTTGAGCAGCAAACCAGCATATTAGAATGATTTCTGAAGGATCACGTGACACTGAAGACTGGAGTAAAATTCAGCTTTGATCACTGGAATAAATTATATTTTAAAATATGTTCACAGAAAACAGTTGTTTTTAACTGTAATATTATTTCACAACATTATGGTATTTTTTATCAAATAAATGCAGCCTTGAGCTTTGAAATGTTGAGAATTTTGGGTTGGTTCTTTAAAAGTTTTACCATGCCATAGTCAGTGCAGTAAATTCATAATAAATGACTATGGATCTCCTTCAAAGAGTGTAAGAAGCTTTTCTGTCTTTCTATTATTGTGATTCATTACCACAGTCTTATTGTAGTTACCATGGTGTTTTGGCAGAAACTATGTTCACCACAGTAAATGTTTGTTAGAGGAGGTTTGTCGGAGGGCCTGTGAAATGGAGATAAGAGCTGCACCTGCTGGGTGATTTGGAGACGCTGGCGGTGGAGGAGACGGATCCGCTGCGGGAACTACAGCAGCTGCCTCTGTGCTGAGAACTCCTGCTGGGAGACTCCACTGAACACCTGCGGGACACACACACACACAAACACACGTCACACCACACACACTCCACCCACACCGCTTCATCATACACCTCACACTCTGTGTCATCAATCCTTTCATAACCAATCCATGCATTCGGCCTACACTTACTAGATGGTTACTCTGGTGCTTTAGATAGTCATTGTGGTTTTGTAGGTTGTTTGCAAGGATGTTGCTATACAGTTGCCAAAAAGTTCTGACTGGTTGTCAAGGCATTGCTAGGTGGTTACTAGGGTGTTTTAGTCAGTTTTTTGTGGGTGGTTGCCAGGGTGTTGCTATGTGGTTGCTAAAATGTTCTGAGTGTTGTCAAGGCATTGCTAGGGAGTTTTAAATGGTTATTAGAGTGTTAGGTGGAGTTGCCAGGGTGTTGCTATGCAATTGCTAAAATGTTTTTACTGGTTATCAGTGCATTGCAAGGTGGTTATAGGGTGCTGTGGGCGGTTTCTGGGGTGTTGATATGCAGTCGCTAAAAAGTTCTGAGTGGTTGTCAAGATATTGCTTGGTGGTGTTTTAGGTGGTTTCTTGTGGGTGGTTGCCAAGGTGTTGATATGTGGTTGCTGAAATGTTCTGAGTGTTGCCAAGTGGTTGTCAGTGCATTGCTAGATGGTTACTATGGTGCATTGAATTGTCACTGTGGTGTTTTGGGTGGTTGCCAAGTGTTGCTATGCAGTTGCTAAAACGGTTCTGATGTTGTTGTCAAGCCATTGATATGTGGTTACTAGGGTGCTTTAGACAGTTTTTTGTGGGTGGTTGCCAGGGTGTTGCTATGTGGTTGCTAGGGAGTTTTAAATGGTTACTAGAGTGTTGTAAAGCATTAGTAGCATTACTAGGTGGATACTAGTGTTGTGGGTGGTTGCTGGGGTGTTGCTATGCATTTGCTAAAATGTTCTGAGTGTCTATCAATGCATTGCTAGATGGTTACAATGGCATTTTAGATGGTTGGTTGCTGGAGTTGCTATGTGGTTGCTCAAATAATTCTGAGTTGACAGCATTGCTATGTGGTTTCCAGGGTGTTCTAGGTGGTTTCTAGAGTGTTGTGGGTGGTTGCCAGGTTGTTGCTATGCATTGATTTGACTGGTTGTCAGTCTAAGTTTTTAGGGTGATCTAGATGGTCACAAGATCATTGTGGGTGGTTGCTATTGTGTTTGCTATGCAATTGCTAAAATGTAAATCAATTCAAATGTTGTCAATGCATTGCTAGGTGGTTGCTAGGTTGTTCTAGATGGTTACTAGGGTGTTTGTGGTGGTTGCTTGGCTGTTTCTATGTGGTTGTTTAAAATGTTCTGTGTAGTTGAAGTGGTTATTGGTGGCAATCTAGATGTTTACTAAAGTGTTGAGGGTGGTTGCCAGGGGTGTTGCTATGCGTAGTTTTTTAAAATGCTTCAAGTGGTTGTCAGTGATAGGTAATTGCTAAGGTATTCTAGATGGTTGGTGCGTGCTTGCTTACTATCCCAAGTGACAAATCACAGCTCCGATTGCTTAGAACATTAATATCATTAAATCATTAAACTCTGTAATCAGTGCAATGGGTTTACTTTGTCAGGCTGAGGCATTATAATGCATGAAAGCATAATTCTGAACATTGAGAATTTTAGAAAAGCAAACAGCAGAATAAACGTTTCTCACCTCTTCTTCTGTTTGTTCTTGTCTTTGTGTTTGTTTTTGGGGCTCCCAGTCTCGATCTGAACAGGAGGAAAACAAATACGTATAACTAAATAAGAACTGAATTTAGAGCTTATGTGTGGAGCATTAAAGTCTTAAAATCTAAACAGAATTATGTTAAATTATGTTACTGCTTCAGTGCACAATTCTGATACTCAGTTTTGTTCAAGACACTAAAATCTCAGAAAAAAGGGTACAAAAGTTGTCATAGTACCTTACCAAAAGGTACTACAAAGCACCACTTAGGATTCTAACATGTACTTTTAAGGTACTAATATGTACTCTTTTGGGGTAAATAAAGTGCAAAGGTGTACCTTTTTCAAAGATGACAGCTTTTGTGCCTTTTTTTAAAAATAATTATATTCTGCTACATATTCTGCCTTGTTTTCTGAGTGATGTCTGTGAAATGACCAGTACTTATTACGTTTATGCTATTTCCTTCAGTTTTGTTTGTACAACTATTCAAAGAGACTGCTATTAATTGAATGTTTTCTAGGCCAGTCTACTACTGCGGTATCATTGATTTTTTATTATCCACCCCTAAACAGCACATACAAGAAAAATGAACTGTGGCTGGTCACTTTAAATGCCATTGGATGGCTCTTGAAAAAACTGTAAAGTGGATGTTGGCTCTGCAAAACTAACCCAGCACAGTTCCCAAACCATAAAATCTAAAGGATCTTAGGTTAGCTGAGTGTTTACCTGTGTCTCCTCTTCCTCCTTGAGCCAGATGTGGACCTGGCACAGAGGAAATGTTGTGTTAGATATCAGATTATGACTACCAGAGAACTGCTGCTGTTTATAAGAATAGATTTTGTAGTTTTAGGCTTTGGCATTCAGTATTTGGACACTGAAGTCAGACTTAAAATGTCTGAATGTCATGCATTAGATACTGGAATATAAAAGCCATTTATTGTTAACTCTTTCCCCGCCATTGATGGAAGTTTCCGGCTTCCTGTGTTTTCACTGTTTACAGTATATGGTAGAAGTTGCTATTACACGTCTTCTGAAAGAGTACTGTATCTCTGGATCAAAATACAAGTGAAGAAGAAGCTGAAACAAATGATTGCATTTGTAAAATGGTGCAATCATCAAACATTAGACAGCATATAAATCAAAACTGTCTATCATTACCAAATTAAATGTGTGTTATAGGACCGGACGCACTATTTAAATGTAGTACAGCATTTTTTTTTTTTTTTTTTCAAAATGTTGCTTTTTCATTAAACTTACCCACATTCAAGTGTTGAAAAAATAATGCATGAAGCTAGAATGAAACTGCTGGCGGGGAAAGAGTTAAGAAAGATGCACAATCACGCTTTTCAAACAAAATCCTTGACAAAAATAAGTTAGTTTGGTTTGAAATTATAAAATGATAGTTCTTGTGTTGCTGCCTATTAATAAGCCAAGGATAACTGACTTCAGACATCCACTACAAATCAAACAAATACCAGCTGATTAAAAGACACTGAGCAAAAATAATGTAGAAAAGTGGCATTAGTGAAGAGAAAAGATGATGTGGCATTTAAATGATATTTTATATCTAATTGCAGTGACATTCATTTTTTTATGTGATTTAAAGATCCATATATTTTATTTTGTGTTAAAGACAATGGTTAAAATACATCTGTCTTACCAACTTTTGCTAGAGTTGGATGATTTTGGGGGACTTCTTTAAAGAGTTTTTGGGTGATTTAACAGAATAAGACCAAATAAATCACATTTTCACCTTTAAACATCTTTGCTCAATTTATACTGAAAGTTGAAATCCTTTATTTTCTACACTCAATTTCTAACTCTCTTTCACACTTTTCCCCCTCACACACAGTCTGACACTATTGAAGCTGCTGTGATAAGACATCTACACAAGGATCCACCATGTTTCCGTAGTGTGTTCGCTATTATATACATCTGACACAAACAGATACACAAGCACCCCAGCATCCGTCAGTCCTGTCATGTTTCTTGATATAGGAAAAAAGCAGGAGAGAAGAAAGCTGTAATAAAGCCGCCAGGGTAACGTGAGATGAATAAAAAATGATCTGTCCTGTACAGAGAAGAATGCATTGAATTGAAGAAATATGCAGCATGTTGGTATCTACATCAAGTCTGTTAATCATATTATAAATATTATTTATATATGTATTTATTTATAAAAAATTGATATGTTCTGTACTGAGAAGATTGCACACACACACACACAAAGGGTTACAAAATTCACATGAGACCCATGAATTCCCACATTGCATGTAAAACATTTCAGACACACACACAAAGGTTATATATATATATAATATATATATATATCAGGTACAGGTCAAAAGTTTGGAAACATTACTATTTTTAATGTTTTTGAAAGAAGATTTTTCTGCTCATCAAGCCTGCATTTATTTGATCAAAAATACAGGAAAAAATGTAATACTGTGATATATTATTACAATTTAAAATAATTGTTTTTAAATTTATTATACTTTAAATTATCATTTATTTCTGTGATGCAAAGCTGAATTTTTAGGATCATTATCACATGATCCTTTAGAAATCATTCTAATATGGATGATTCATTATCAAAGTTGGAAACAGTTCTGCTGCTTAATATTTTTTCAGAACATGTGATACTTTTTAGGATAATTTGATGAATAAAAAAGTAAAAAAAGAAAAAAAAAGAAAAAAAAAAAGTAAAAAAAATATAAATATTTTGTAAATAACAATATACACTATTGGTCAGTAATTTGGGGTCATTTTCTTTCTTTTTTTTAAATAAAATCAATACTTTTATTCAGCAAGGATGTGTTAAATTGATAAAAAGTGATAGTAAAGAAAATATATTATTAGAATATATATTATTAGAATTTTTTTTTTATTTTGAATAAATGCAGTTCTTTTTAACCTTTTATTCATCAAATATATTAGACAGCAGAACTGTTTCCAAAACACTCATAATAAATCAGAATATTAGAATGATTTCTAAATGATCATGTGATAGACTGGATGTTACATGTGACACTGAAGGCTGGCGTAATGATGCTGAAAATTCAGCTTTGCATCACAGGAATAAATTATTTTTTTAAAGTATATTCAAATAGAAAACTATTATTTTAAGTTGTAATACTATTTCACAATATTACTGTTTTTTCTGTATTTTTGATCAAATAAATGCAGGCTTGATGAGCAGAAGAGACTTCTTTCAAAAACATTAAAAATAGTAATGTTTCCAAACAGTTGACCTGTACTGTAATTTCACAATATTACTGTTTTTTCTTTATAAATTAATTAATAAATAAATCACACTACAGGCACAAGCCAAATGCATGAGTAAAAACTGAATAAAACACTTAAGAGGTTATATGAAACTGATATGAGCCGGAAATTCAGAATAAATTATTCATTCAGCAGATGCTTTTATCCACAGTGAGTAACATTACATGCAAGCTTTATGTTTTATCAGCATGAGCTCCCTGGGAATTGAATACATGACCTTGGTATTACTAGCGCATTGCTAACTCTATGTCAAGACCACTATACAGAGAATCATATAGCGTGTTCAAAATAGACTGCTGTGTGAAAAACCGCCTTATGAATTTTAATAGAGTAGAGGTCATGACAAGAGGAAACTCAGAAGAAACCTGTTTAGGGATACACAGATATACACACTAAGCATAATAATGGAAAGACAGAGAGAAACCGAAGCATCTAAAATGCTGACACGTCCGGTTATCAATATTTAGACAAGCCTTATTTTTTAAGGCACAAAATACTGCAGATATTTCTGACATAATATCATGAATATTTGATGAATGCAGAAAGGTGTTTGTGTAAAGCAGGCTTTTCTTGTTCATGTCTGGTGCTTGAGTTTGTTCTAATCCTTGATGCTTCTGGTCAAAATACAAACGCTGATAATAAAATATGAACTTGAACGGTTTAAATCTGCCCGAGCCACTCTTCAGAAAGGCCCGTTTTTTATTTTGTCAAATATTAAAATTAGACTATTTGTTCAGAATACAACAGTGCCACCTAAAGTATACTGTTTAATAACCACTATATAAAGAAGTATGTAAAACAATGTGCATCACTGAAACATTGTTGTCACATGATCTCTGCATGTTCAATTTAATCTAAAATGCACGTGTTATTTTGCATTTTTAATCCATTTTTGTGTATAAACATAAAACCAATCAAAGGCAATCTGAGCAAATAAAAGGTCAAGAAGATATAATAAAGTGATAAAAACATTTAAAATAGTGGTTAATAATATTATGGCCATAAATGGAAATTTAGATTTAGTGCACTGCACTGTAGGATACAGTTTCTCGTTTGTATAATGCACACTTTGACTAATGTAGTGGGTCATATTGGTATTTGTGTGATATATATGACTGAAAGTTTGCATACTGCAGTATACAGTAAAATCTAATGAATACTGGCAGAGAGATCAGTGTTAATTGATCGGTGAATGATGTACACCTGTGTGAATAACCACACACACACACACACACACACACACGCACACACACCTGTCTCTCTTGTGTTTCTTTCCGCTTTTCTTCCTCTTGTCTCTGCGGGTTGGAGACGGGCTGTCAGCTCTGTGGGTCACACAAACACAACAACAATATTGCTGGATGAAATATCACACAAGCACATTTACATCAGTTTCTTCCATTTTTTCACTGAATCATATTTAAATGTTCCTCTTGACCCTTTTCACTCTCAAACTCTTGCTGTTTCTTGATAAAATATGTCAAGAATTATTAGTACTACTGCTTATACTTAGAATTTGTGTGATCTGAACAAACATCTAAATATTACATTTCGATTTTTGGCTCAAAAAAATCAATGTGAGAGATCACACTGGCAATTAAAGGTTCATTTTTAGCTCACTGCATTGCTGGACACAGGGTTTCTGTTGTATGTGCTTGTTTGGCCGGTGTCTTAGGTTATTTAAGTATTCTATGCACTGCATACAGAACATTTGCAAACTAAGCACAGTATACGTACGTTGGATTGGTTTTATTTTAATGATGTTGTGTTGTATTGAATTAAAGTAAGAGAAAGTGAACGACTGTGTCTTCTTGCCTTCTTCTTTTTCCTCTTTTTAGGCCGAGGAGAAGGTGAACTGCTGGATTTCCTCTTGGATCTAGAGTAGAAGACAAGAAATGGAGAAAAACAAATGCAGTGTTGAATATGCATATATATTGTTGGGGAAAGTTATTAACGTTTTAAATTATGTTATACTTAATATAAGTAATCCATTCTGTTACATTGTTAATACTTTTTGGAGAGTGAAGTTATTTATATTTTGGCTTTGCATTCTTTCTCTCATCATCAGCTAGCGTTTTGTTGTTGTTTTTCAGAATGAAAGCACCTGGCTTGCAGTTGTTGTTGTTGTTGTTTTTCCTGTGTCCTGTGTTTCTTGTATGTTCGCATACAGCGGCAACCACTGGATTGAGCTTTATTGATTATTATGTGAGAAGTGTATTTATTTTGCATTTAACATGCATAAAGGAGATGTTTTCAATAGTCTTTATTAAGTTATGTAAATTTAAATTATTTCATTAATTGCATTTATTTTATTTATACATTCATTTTCAGTTTCTCTCAGCGTGTAGGTGTTGAGCTCAGAGCTCCTTTCTCAGCTTTTTACCTGCAGTCATCGTTGGCAGCTGAATCTTGCTCGTAATATTCTCCATCCCAATCATAGTCTTCCTCATAGCCCTCGACATACGCAGTATTTTCCACGTGATCTTCATCCCCGTGAGGAAGCATCTTAACCCTGAGCATACAGGAGGTAAAGACCAAAGGTCATGACCTGCGCTGGTCTAAAATGCAGTAATGAGCTATTCTGACTCATTCTTGCAATGTTTGTGCTCAGATTTGAAAGTCTTCATTTCACTCTAATGTATGTTCATTTATATACTCTAATGTTTGTCACCTCTATAATGGATTTACAAAAAAAAAAAAACTTTTTTCTCTGGGTTAAGTCAACGTCTATTTATTTTCCCATACCACTAACTTCCAAATAAAAAAAGAAACACTTATTTCACTGAAACAGAATAAAGGTGATTATACGATGTGATAATGAGAGCTGATAATGAGAAACTTCACAGAATTCCTGGCAAGATACTAACAGATCTATTTTTCTGTCACACTCACTTTTTATAAAGCCTCAACTTATCCTCATTATCCTTCCTAGCATGTGTCTTGATGAAATAAATTAGCATTCCACTACTAAAGGCGATCTTATCTAAAACTCTAATGAGCAGCTTCTTCATCACAGTGATTAATGTCACCATCATGTGTCTGCAAAAGTGCTTTTTATTAACAGCCTAACAGTTCTATGGTTTAAAAGAAGGGCTATATGACAACATAAGGGTTCTGTGATTAAACAGAAGAGTTAAAGGACAACGTAAGTGCTCTGTGACAGAACAGAAGGGTTAAATGACAAAATACTGTAAGGGTCCTATGATGGAACAAGGGTTAAATGACAACATAAGGGTCCTGTGAGGAAAAGGAAGGGTTAAATATGACAACACAGTGGTTCTGTGACAGAACACAGAGGTTAAATGACAACATACTGTAAGGGTCCTATGACGGAACAGAAGGGTTAAATAAAAAACATAAGGGTCCTGTGATAAAATAGAAGGGTTAAATGACAATACAAGGGTTTTGTGACAGAATGGAAGGGTTAAATGACAACATAAGCTTTTATGATGGAACAAAAGGGTTTTTTGTGAAAGTATGGTATTGTTTTAGTGACAAAATAAGCTCTTGTGATGGTAAGATATTGTTATGTGACAAAATGGTTTATTGTGATGGTACGGGTGGTTTGCTAGAACAGAAGATATTTAAGATATAGCAGAAATGTTGTGTTGCTGCAGCTTTAATGGCTCAGGCTCGGAGTTCTTGTGTGCAGAATGGCCAGAACAGTAGGTTAGGTTTAAGATGAAAAGGCTTTTTTATTAGACTGGTCTCTGGGTGAAGGAGGTGATGTACGGTCGCTGAGGTTTCCTCTGGGCTGTGCTACGGCATTAACGCAGGGTCATTTATGATCTGTAGAGAGTATTAAATCATCTCCTTCTTCTACGCCTGATAAAGGACCTGCACCCACAAGCTATAAGAAAGTTTGTATGTGTACCTGCTGAAACAAACACATTCAGCCTATATGCGGCAAAACAACATCTTATTTATGAACCTATTTCAACATGACTTCATGTAAGCCAACGTTACGGCTTTTTTATATGCTATAGGCAAAAAAGCCACATTTCCCTTGATCCTCCATGATAACATTAGATTATAAATCCCACTATATAGCTGAAGCCTATAATGTTCATCAATTGCACTTCATTTTGATGCTCTAGTGCTAAAAAGTTTCTGTTCATCGGTAGCTAAAATAATAGAGTATGCACTTCCCAAAGATTCATTTTAGTGAATCAGTTTGTTCAGATATTTTCTTTATGTTAATCAGAAAGAGATATGATTCATTTAAATTCCTGTGCAACATTTTTGCATTGCATTATTTAGCTAAATGGTTTTCCAGCGAGTTACATAAATTAAAGTGTTTCTAGTTCTCGTAATTGTATTTAATGTACATTTATCTATTAAACATGCGGTGTCTATTCTCTGGCACTGAGATGTGTGTTTCTATCAGTGCTGGTCAGCGTTATCATTAATCTCAGGGATACAATGCCACACACACACGCTATCCGATACTGTCTCTACAAGAAACACACACTCTATTCAATTACATGTGGAAAATAAGATCAGAGCGGATCAATGGTTTGCTCATTTGATTGACTCACGGTGGACGTGGGTGCAAGCCTTCTCGAGTTATCACGCCCTCCTTCTCCATCAGCATCTGCCGAAATGTTCCAACCTTCTGGCGGATTTCTTCTTCGGAATATCTGCACACAAAAATAAAAAGTGGTCAAATGACAACAATCTCCTCAATAGAACAAGGTTTAAAGAATCTTTCAGGTCTGGAAGGATTTTCACTCACTGATGATAAAACAGGTGAAAAAATCCCAGCAAATATTGATGGAGGTAGCCAAGCAACCTTAATTAACCCTACCAGCAACCACCTAGAAAAACTTTAGCACAGGTCACCACTTGCCATTTCTTCAGACAGTGTAAAAGTCTAGTTTCAATCTTGCCTCTTTCAGAGATGTGCTAAAAATGTGTGAATAAATGCAGCATGGAAACATTCGGCTGCGCTAAGGGTTTGGATATTAAACGGGCCATTCTTGTTTTCTCCAGAGCACATCCATCAGGAAACGAGATTAGTGTGTGTGTGTGTGTGTTTGAGAGAGAGAGACTGTCCTGCCACACAGTTTGGCTGTAATGTGATTTCAGAGGCGCACAGCTGCCTGCAGGGAGAGCTAGACTGGAGAAACACTCTTTAAATTTACTAAATTTCATCATGCAGAAATCTGTGGGTGGCAAAGGTGACTTGACAGTCAGCACACAGACAACAGTGTGCGCTTGATAACATTTGAACCCACACTGTGCAAAAAGAGATTGAATTGAAATCCTGTTCCAAACTGGTTGCCTATGTACACAACATGTTGAGGCATCACAGACGTGCTCCCTTCTTTCATCAAAATCTGAGACAAAGCTATATGCAACAAGCTGAGTGAAAAAAAAAAAATCTATCAAATATAGGAAGTGAAATATGTGAGAAATGTCAGTTATTAGAATAAATAATTCTATAAATAACAAAAAGCATTGCAATAGTTCCATTACAAGTCAAAATTTGGAATAATTAAGTCTTTTGTTCAATGCAATAATTTGATAAAAATGGCAATATGGTGAAATTACTACAATTTCTAATACTTACTTACTACGCATTATGCCCTTGGAATGTAGGGTATCAATAAAAGTCTTCCACTCCTGTCTGTTTAGGCCAGCCGCAATTTCTAATAATTGTTTTCTTATTAAATATATTTTAAAATGTAATTTATTTCGGTATACAAAGCTGAATTTTCAGCATCATTGCTCCAGTCTTCAGTGTCACTTGATCCTTCAGAAATCAGGTTTCAGTTATGAGAACAGTTCTTTGCTGCATAATATTTTTGTGTAATCTTTGATGTTCGAAAGAACAGCATTTACTGAAACAGAAATATTTTGTAACATTATAAATGTCTTTACTGTCATTTTCTATCAAGTTAACGTGGCCTTGCTGAATAAAAGTATTAATTTATTTTCTTTTTTTTAATCCCAAACTTTTAAATGGTAATGTATCATGGTTTTCACAAAAGCACAACTGTTTTCAACATTGCTAATAATCAGAAATGTTTCTTGAGCAGCAAATCAGAATATTAGAATGATTTCTGAAGATCATGTGACACTGAAAACTGGCGTAATGATGCTAAAAATTCAGCTTTGATCACAAAAATAAATTAAATTTTAAAATATATTCAAATGGGAAAACAGTTCATTTAAATTGTAATAATTATTTCACAATTTTACTGTTTTTACTGTATTTTTGATCAAATAAATGCAGCTTTGATGAACGTAAATGTAGTTTAAATAATGACTACTTTTCCCAATATTTGTGTGTGCTGTGCATTTTTGTGCTTCACCTACCAAACATGCTTACCAACAATTCAACGGCGAGTCAAATCTTGTGCATGCTCTATTTCAGTCAGCGTGCTCCCTATGTAGGCAGCAGACAGCAGGGCAGATCACTAGGTTTAGGAACAGAGCAGGTTTTCACACAGAGGTCGAAGAATTAACACATGACGTGTGTTTCAAGGTGTGTTGATGTAAGTCATGTGAAAGAGTCTTAACACAGCGGCACATGAAACCTGCACCTGCTGTCTGGTTAAAGTAGACTGGTGTAACCAGGGGCAACCATTGTGCATTCGGTTCAGCTGGTAATGTTATGGCATCACAATAGCAGGTTTAATCAGCCTCTGCCCAGAGCTGCTGCACACAGCGGCGCATGAGGAAGATGATGTGCGTGTTTGTGAAGAAGCCAAACTTTCCTGCTATAAAAGCTTATGCTGGAGGGGCTGGAGATAATGCGGCTTTATCAAATCCATTCCGACATATGCGCACACACACACACACACACACACATACACACAAGATAAAAATGAATTTCTGTGTTTTTTTTGTGCAATTTAAGCAGAGGACAGAGGGTAGAACACACAGAAGCACACACATTTTTCTGTTTTTCCTTTCTAATGTCTTTCTAATGAGCTCATGATCACTGATGATTTTAACATTTTTAGAATTCACTTCAAACTTTATTTTGTACATTTTCCTTTAGGAATTTTATTGACTTAAAGACATTTCTGATGCGTTCATGTCCTCCTGGGAAGTTAGTGTTTATGAGTTCGGGAAGTTGTCATTATGTGTTCAAATCCAATTGGAGTAAGACAGAGATGCACAATTTCTCTCAAACATCTACACAATGAATGAATAACGAAAAGACATCGGGTGTACTTTAGCTTTTTTTCTAATCAACTTGTGAAGGTGCTGTAAATTGAATCATCATAATGTATATTCAGTTTTATTTGCACAATGATATGGTATTTTGTCCATGCAATTTAGTTTTATTTTAAATTTACAAAAAAATAACAACAATTTGAACAAATATACCATTAATACAGATGCTGTATCCATTGCGTCTGACATGCTCCCAACTCTCAAATCAACTATCCATTTTGAATATCTCATGTGTGACTAATTAATTTTAATTGGGTTTAAACATTCATACACTATCATTCAAAAGTTTATCATTGTTGAAAACAGAAAACACGTTTTGAAAGCAGTGCTTCATTTGCAAGAGATGCGATGGGCATTTTTGCATTGTGTGTGTGCAATTCTTGGATTGTGTGTGTAAAGTTTTGAAAAAAGAGAAAAGAGACAAAAAGTTTTGAAAATGGGTGTAAGCAGTTGACAAAAAAAAAAAAACTAATAAAGTTTTTTCCTTGAACAAATGGTATATAGTTGAGTGTATAAGTGGGTAATTGAGATGACAACTTATGCCTCTCAGTGAATTAAATATGTAGCATACAGCTGTTCAGCATTGCACATTACTTGCTATTTCACTTTCTATTTATAAAAATAAGTAGAAGATGTGCTCTCATCCCAACATGACCTGCAAGGGGGCTCTAGACATGTTTGGAAAGAGCAACTGTAACACACAGACACACACACACACACACACACACACACACACACACACACTCACACACTCACACTCACTCACACATTCTGGCCACAATGTATAAGGCCTTATTAAGCCAATTAGATAATAATGACAAGAGCAAAGTCACCAGCATTAGTGGAAGACTCCTGGGACATTAATGCACCTTCTGTCTGTTTTGTTTAACTGTGAATCGATATCGCTGATTAACCTCGTTTAATAACACATACTCCCCTGTGCACCTAATGAAGCCGGCGGTTCAGTGCAGAGCATACAGAGATGGATTATAGAGGACGGCGCGACAAACCGGAAGTGCAGCTTACTGATCAATAATATCAAGACTGAGGGTGCAGACTGCACTGACAAACTGTCAACTCGTTCAGATTTTATTTCAGTGAAAGAAACTGGTTTTATTGTGCATAATTTGGTAAACAAGATCAATTTAGGTGTTTAAAATTCTGGAAAGGTTCTCTCAAAGTCATGAGCAAGCATTCTTTCAGTGAATATAGTAGAATATTTGTTCAGTTATCTGGTTTTTAATAATGTTCTCAAATGTTCTCTTTATTAAGCTTTTTTTTTACATTTATCTAATGTTTTTAAAATGTTAATACTTGTTTTAAATGTTCAGAATTTATCTAATGTTTTTAAACAGTAAAACTCTCACAATGAAAATGGAATGTTTTTTTTGTTTTAATGTTATAAATTTTTTTTTTTTTTAATTTTTTTGAATGTGTGTTTAATTGATGTTCAAAAACATTTTTTTTCTTTTTTTTTTTTTCATGTTGTTAAATGCTGTGAAAATGTAATCAGCTTGAATTAATAAATGAATCATTAAATGTGATTTGTGAACTGGTTCATTAAAAAATAACTGGCTAAAAAGATTTGAGACGGACATTGCTAGCTGATCTCAGAGAAGATGACATGGTTTGTATATGTTTGGATTAGGTGTTATTTTATTTATTTTACTTATTTATTAGTTTATTATTTATTAAGAGAAAGACCTGGCATTTAAAACATTCAAAAGAGTAATGCATCAAGAAACAGTATGTTTTCCTTAAAATTAAGTGGAGTAAAAGTCAGATATTATGCTTTGGAATGTAGTGAAGGACAAGTAAGTTTCATAAACACGAATTTGTTAATTATTTAGTTCTCATACAACTGCACACAACCAAACGCTGTGAAAAAACCAATAAAAAACTTAGCTATAAGTGTGGTCTTTATTTTTTTAAATTAACACAAATTTCCCGTCTCATACAATGGTGATATGATGTAATCACATTTAATCAACAACTATATACAGGTCCTTCTCAAAAATTAGCATATTGTGATAAAAAGTTCATTATTTTCCATAATGTAATGATAAAATTAAACATTTCATATATTTTAGATTCATTGCACACCAACTGAAATATTTCAGGTCTTTTATTGTTTTAATACTGATGATTTTGGCATACAGCTCATGAAAACCCAAAAATTCCTATCTCAAAAAATTAGCATATCATGAAAAGGTTATCTAAACGAGCTATTAACCTAATCATCTGAATCAACTAATTAACTCTAAACACCTGCAAAAGATTCCTTGAGGCTTTTAAAAACTCCCAGCCGGGTTCATTACTCAAAACCGCAATCATGGGTAAGACTGCCGACCTGACTTTGCTGTCCAGAAGGCCATCATTGACCCCCTCAAGCGAGAGGGTAAGACACTGAAAGAAATTTCTGAAATGAATAGGCTGTTCCCAGAGTGCTGTATCAAAGGCACCTCAGTGGGAAGTCTGTAGAAAGGAAAAAAGTGTGGCAAAAAACGCTGCACAACGAGAAGAGGTGACCGGAACCCTGAGGAAGATTGTGGAGAAGGACCGATTCCAGACCTTGGGGGACCTGCGGAAGCAGTGGGTCTGAGTCTGGAGTAGAAACATCCAGAGCCACCGTGCACAGCGTGTGCTTTTGAACCAGAAACAGCGGCAGAAGCGCCTGACCTGGGCTACAGAGGAAGCAGCACTGGACTGTTGCTCAGTGGTCCAAAGTACTTTTTTTTCGGATGAAAAGCAAATTTGTTTGCATGTCATTCGGAAATCAAGGTGCCAGAGTCTGGAGGAACGACTGGGGAGAAGGAAATGCCAAAATGTCTGAAGTCCAGTGTCAAGTACCCACAGTCAGTGATGGTCTGGGGTGCCATGTCAGCTGCTGGTGTTGGTCCACTGATGTTTTATCAAGGGCAGGGTCAATGCAGCTAGCTATCAGGGAGATTTTGGAGCACTTCATGCTTCCATCTGCTGGAAAAGCTTTATGGAGATGAAGATGTCGTTTTTCAGCACGACCTGGCACCATGCTCACAGTGCCAAAACACTGGTAAATGGTTTACTGACCATGGTATTACTGTGCTCAATTGGCCTGCCAACTCTCCTGACCTGAACCCCATAGAGAATCTGTGGGATATTGTGAATAGAAAGTTGAGAGACGCAAGACCCAACACTCTGGATGAGCTTAAGGCTGCTATCGAAGCATCCTGGGCCTCCATAACACCTCAGACCATGGTGCCACAGGCTGATTGCCTCCATGCCACGCCGCACTGAAGCAGTCATTTCTGCAAAAGGATTCCCGACCAAGTATTGAGTGCATAACTGAACATAATTATTTGAAGGTTGACTTTTTTTGTATTAAAAAACACTTTTCTTTATTGGTCGGATGAAATATGCTAATTTTTTGAGATAGGAATTTTGGGTTTTCATGAGCTGTATGCCAAATCATCAGTATTAAAACAATAAAAAGACCTGAAATATTTCAGTTGGTGTGCAATGAATCTAAAATATATGAAAGTTTAATTTTATCATTACATTATGGAAAATTATGAACTTTTATCACAATATGCTAATTTTTTGAGAAGGACCTGTATATATATCTGTCATGAAATATTTACACACACAAAATTTAGTAAATATACAAAAAAAATCTAAAAATGAAATCTATTAACAGCACACCTCTGTTTGATGAGACACATGAAGCACAAACGTTGCAGAACGCTTCAAACATTGAAGTTTATATTGCATGGTTTGCACAAATCATCTAACACTAATAATGATGATTCTTTTTGCATAAATATGTGTGTGTGCTTCATCCATCTGCCTATTTAAGAATTTAACAATTTAAAACTGACATTTAAATGCATTTGGAAACTATATCTAAAAGTAAAAACTGACAAAATACAAACTATGCAATTGTTTAAAATGTAATTTTTTTTCTTTCTTTCTGTATACCCCTAACATGCTTGGTTATATATATTCTTGTTTATACAATATTCTTGGTTCTACAAGCTCTCAAATCTCATTACGCTTATTCAAATTTGATCACGAGATGCACATTAAGTCAAACTTGAAGCGATGCAACTTCATGAGTAACGTTTGAATACGCATAAATGTATAATGATATTTGCAAGAGCAAGTTTTTCAGCAAATAATACTGCTAATACAAATGATCATATGATTTGTTTATACAGCGCAAGAGTCATGCTGGCATATGGTTATAATGCTTTTAAGTTCTTGCATGTAAAACAGCTTGAAGGATTCTCAAAAATCTCATTTGCGTTGCAGGAATGAAGTCATGTGGGTTTGAATTGACATGAGGGTGAGTAAATGATGACAGAATGTTATTTTTGGCTGCAGTGTCCATTTAAAAAGCCTCAAGGATGACATGTGGGGATGTCCTCTTGTACAAACAGAGCGGCCGCTGAAGCATGTTTAACACAAGAAAACCAGATCTTCAGCAAACGCTACACGGAGCTCGTCTGAGCTGCACGCCGTCTGCCGCTACTCACACCAAGACAAACATATGGAGAGCCAACATCTCCTAAAGCAGAGCACAATTAGTCATCATGCAGTGTGTGTGTGTGTGTGTGTGTGTGTGTGCGCGCGCGCTGCCAGATGGCTGATCCACCACCCTCCTCCATCTCCAACATCCTGCTCCACAACATCGTCATCTATCTAATAATTATTACTCAGAGCTCCTAACAAGCAAAAATCCATTTCCACTAATAAGAGGATGAGGATGCATGGAATTAAAGTTGAGATGAGATTCATACTGTACATGTGACTTTATACAGACGGACGTGCAATGTTTGGGAAACATGTTTGAAAACAGTCATTATTACCATAATTCAAGTGGTTGGCACTATTGGTGCAGAAATTACTAAGTTCACTTTTAAAGGGGCCAAATTCTACTAGGTTACTGACAAGCATTGGTTCTATTCTATTCTATTCTATTCTATTCTATTCTATTCTATTATGTTTCACCCAAAAATAAAAATTCTGTCATCATTTACTTTCACTTCTGTCATTCCATGTTGTTATTGTCAACTAAAACAAAAACTATTAAAATGTATTTTCTTTATTGAAATAATGCTAAAATAAAATGAAATATAAATATTGGTTGCAAAACTTGAAATAAAAAAGTCCAATAATAAAAATAAAATAATGAAGTACAAAATGGCTAAAACTAAAACTGAAATAAAATAAAGATAAATAGAAATAGAAATATAAACAATAAAAGCACATGAAAAACTGACTAAAATTTAAACTAAAATTAAAATGAAAACTGAAAAAAGAGCTAATTCAAGAGCTATATCTTATTAAGGCTAATTCAAAATATTAATATTAAAACTATAATAGAACATTAATAATACTAAAATAACACTGGACCTCTGACTTTTTTTATTTTTTTTACAAATTTTATTGTTGTTTGTTATGGTTATATTGTACTGTATATTTATATTTATTTTCTCTTTTTTTGTATATAATGCTTTTTCAATATTGTATAAACACAATCATGCCAATAAAATACTTTAAATGTATTTTTATTAAAAAATTTGAAAGGTTCATTTTTGGGTGATCTGTCCCTTATCAATAAAATTAAGGACACACATTTTCATTCAAACTTATTTTCTTCGTCAAGATTGGTGTCGTTCTTTCACTAGAAACTAATGTTTATAGTCTCTCTCTGGCAGCTGTGCAGTGATACACACTGGATCACTGGATTGACCAATCAGATGACAGGACTCAAACTATCAGTCTACACGTGGAATGCAAAACTAAGCTGATGATAAACCAAACATGCTTTCCTCTGTTTTTCTGATGTGTGTTGATGAATGGAAGCAGAAATTCAGGCCCACTCAGCATCTCGTTCACTAAGCATTTAAGCACGTTAGCAGATTTCTAATCCTGAACCGAAGCAAATCTTTCATCAGCTTGTGAGCGCTGAGCCGGTTCCCCCGCGGCGGTGTTTGTGTGCTTTATCACCATCATTCATTCTGCCTCAAGGTCACACAGCTGCTGTTTAATTAGAGATACTCAGAGCTGCTTCAGAAGGCCGTCAGACGCGGGCCGAGCGCAGACGTCTGCAGGATTAGAGCAGATGCCAGTCAGGCCACGTCACAAATACAGCAGCATTACAGGCCTTTTGCTTTACTGCTTCCTACAGCACTGTGGAGCGCTCATAACTGGGCTGAGGGTGACTTTTAAAAAAGGAGAATTCAAACCACTCAAAAAGTTCAAAGATTTGGGGTCAGTAAGATTTTATAATGTTATTCAAAGAAGTATCTTATGCTCACAAAGTTAAAGCGCAAAAAAATAATAATAAATAAATAATAAAAATAAAATAAAATAAAATAAAAATAACAAAGTATATTGCAAAACATTCAAATATATGCAAATTCTTATCTCATTATAATGAAGAGAGACTGACTGCATTACATAATTTGCAACTTCAAGTTTTCATCTAATATTTATATAGATGAAAATAGTATATATATATATTTCAAGTTATATATTTATTTAAACAGCTTACTTGAAAAAGAAAACTGACCACAAGAAGAGGACTCCATGGTAATATTGAGAATGCAACTGTGAATTATGAATTGTGCTCTGACATTTCAGAATGCAACAATCCATAAAATCAAGTATTTCTGTTCTGGTATTTGCTTAATTTAGACCTCAGTGCATGAAGAAATACCAGTGTTGCATATCTGCTTCAGAAATAATGCAAGAACTACTTTAAATAAAACAACAGCACAGGCAACAATGCACTGTGATTTCATACTCTCCTTCATGTCTTTGCTCTTCATGTGACGTCTCATGCATGAAAAAAACAAAAAATCATGTTTCCTTTGTAGAGTGAAAATATTGTAGTCATATTGAAGTAAAATTTATTTTTAAAGATTATTGGAGTGTTTAATAAGAAATACTATTTCAGTCTTTCTCTACTTCAAAATTCCATGCTTTATTCAATGTTACTTACCATTTCTTGTAATTATTCGTGAAATTTACTAGCAATTTCTTAGAGAACTGTTTTAAAGAAAATTGATTTTCCAGTGCAGTGAAGAAGGTGAATGGAATCAATGTAAAAGCCAATTATTGCAGTGAAGAAGCTGAATGAAACTTTAACATTTTGATTATAAGCACAAAATATAATTTATTTGAAGCATACTGCAAGATATTTATTTATATGCAAGTCCAGACAATGTTTAGAATGTAGAGGGACTGACTTTATTACAGAATTTGCAACTTAAACGTATTATTCCAACTAAAGTCCGAGACAAAATTTTTGAATTACGTTTAAATTTGACTTCAAACTGTTTATTATTCCTGTAAGCACAAAAATAATGTAGAATGTAGAATATAAAGAGACTTATAGTATTGTCACAATATTAAGTAAGTTTTTAAGTGCATAATCAGCTTTATTTCAATGAATGATTTCAGAATCTTTTACAGTTTTAGATTTACCTTATTGTATGAGACATTACACTTATTGTATGAGACATTTATGATGCTGCTTTAGATATAGTAGACAAAAAGTAGATAATAGACAACAAGGCCGCTTACTAGGTTTTGGAACCAAGCTAAACACACACACACACACACACACACACACACACACACACACACACACACACACCACACACACATGGTCCTATCAGTGACTCACTCCACCCCTCTTCCTCCATCATCTCCTGAAGCTCCATATTCAGCTCCACCCTCCTTTTCCTCTCATGGTCCAGAATCTCACGGTGAGCCTTCTTTACCAGGACAGGCTCAGGCAGGACTCCCTCTTCCTCCTCCGGCTGCTCGTCAGCTTTGGGATGTGTGGCCGCGGGGGTCTCGGGCTGCAGCGGGACCCCATTAGCAGCGTCCTCAGGGGAGGGAACCCTCGCCCCATCGTACATGGCCACGGCGCTCTGACAGACACAAACACAGAGACATGAGATCCCAGATTAACAACGATTCCAGAGGGATTCAGGAAGTACATCACAGACCAGAGTTGTTTTAGAACTACGAGTGAAACTAACATGTTCATTAGTCCCAATAAAATAAATGTTAACTGGAATAAACAATAAAAAAAAACATATTTTAGCTAGTTTCCCAGGCAATTCCAACATTTTCTAAAAATACTAATATAAATAACAAAGTCACCGAACATTTTTATTAAAAATATTTAATTATTAAATTTTAAGTGAAAAATAAAAATTAAAAAAATACATAAAAATAAAAAAATTAATGAATAAAAACATAGTAATACATAGTATTTAGATAGGAAAAATAATAAAAACATCGTTACTAAAACTTTAACTGAAATGAAAATGATAATGGAAAATATAAAAATAAAAACCAATTAAAAATATTTCTAAAAAACTATCTTTTTAGTATTCATATCTTTAAGAAATTAATACTGTTACTCATCCAAGGACATATTAAATTGACCAAGCGTGACAGTAAAAAATTATATTAAAAATACTAAAAATAAAAATATTAAAACAAAAAAGTGGTTTTTATTTTTTTGATTTATATTGATTAAATAATATTTATAATTGTTTTGTGTAATGTTTTGGGGAGAAAAAATGTTTTAAGAATTGTTTGGATTGTTTTCTGCCCTCATAATAACAACACAAGCAGCAATAAAGACATGCAAGCTTTCTATATCTTCTGTACAGGACACAGACTGCAATTGCATTCATATAGAAATCAGGAGCAAATGTCTCTTTTCTGTGTAAGCTGAGCTTTTATAGTTTGCAATTACAAATATAAGCTGTATTTCATGTTACAGGAACCATGAACTCACAGGAATCTCGATGCTGAACATGTACAACATGTGCACTGAATAGCACAGTCCACTGTCACATCAACATCCGGCCAGTAATTCCCATCCACAAAGAAGATATTCTCACCTAAATGAATTGGTATAATAAATGGCAGTATATTTTTTTGCTGAGTGGATTGAATCATGTTGGCTGCTGGCAATATACCACAAAAATGAGAAAGGGAGAGAAGTGTCTGGATTAGATCCCAGAACCTGCAACTGACGGGCTCGTATTTCAAAATAGAGTCAACACATTCACTTCATCACTATCACAGAGAACTCTCTTTCCCTGCTGCAGGCTCACATTTGCATAAACGTTTTGGTGTTTATTTGGATGTCAAATGCATGTCTGAAATATTTGCTTTATGTAGCAATATACATCAAAATTAGCCTATTTTGAAAACTATATATGTTTTTCGTGGTTTATTCCATTAATTACAGTGTATATATATATATTTTTTTATTAAAGGGCATGTTATTCAACATCCACAAACCAATATTTGCAATGTAACATTTTAGAATGTTAGCAAACATTTATTGTGATAATTAATTAACAACTTTTGATTATATCTTCAATTAATTACAGCAGATAGAACAGCCTTTTTTTATTTTATATCTATATATATATATATCTTATATTTATTTATATATATATATTATTTTTTATTATTTTTATAATTAAAAACGTTATTAAAACCCAATATTCTTCAAAAACTGTGTGCAATATTCATAACAATATTATGTTTAAAAATGACATTTACACTGATAATCAATTAATCTTCTGATCATTTCTTCGATTGGATTTTATTAAAACGTATTTTATTCCACAGCCTACTTCAATTGACATTTATAATTATATTAATTGATAATTCTTTATATCATCTTCAAATGCATGAATGTGGGTTATGATATAAATTACGTGCAAAAAAAAAAACAAAAAGATTTAAAATATAAATGTGAATTAACTGGACCAAATTTCCTGTGGAGATTTGGCCTAAACATCTTTTTTTTATTAAAAAAATATGCACATAATTGTTTAGATTCAGTAGAAGAGACAACAGGAGTGCATAGAAAGTAGAGAGTGAAATATTCTCTTTTCTCTTCTTGTTTTTTAATCACACAGTCAGAGCTGGGTGGCTAAAAAGACTTCGATTACAGATGCTTGTTTTCCAGCAGGGACTGATGACAGAGGATGACGTTCGTTCATGTTGTTTAGCACGTTGTGGATTGTGGGTAAAGTCCACGGAGCCGCGTAGAGCTGAACATGGTGGCTGTACAGCAGGAGGAATCATCACTGAATTCATACACGCTAAATCTTTGCCTCAGATATCTGCGACTTGAATGCTTATTCTCCCCATAGTCTCTGAATGATTTCCCTTTATAATTCATTGTGTCTTTCTGACATGTGACCATTGATGGCGATATAAAAGCAATTTCACAGCAGCATACTGTACTGATTTATTCACTTCTCACGATACTAAATGATATTTAGAGTGCCCCATCTCTATTAAAGTGAGTACAACGAGCTGTGAAGTTACGAGAGAAAATGCTACACATAACCTGACCTTCATCATTAAAATAAGTCATTTCTTTGATAAAGTAGACCTAAAATGTTCATACTACCTAACAGATATCACTGAGGTGGGTTTTATGTAATACTGCATATACTACCATTAAAATGTTTGGGGTCTGTAAGATTTATTTTTTTTTAATTAATACTTGTCATCAAGGATGCATTGAAGACCTAATGTTATGAAAGATTTCTTTTTAAAATAAATGCTGTTCTTCTGAACTTTCTATTCATCAAAGAATCCCTATACCAAAAATAAATGTGTGTCAACAGTTTCCGAAATAATCAGAAATGTTTCTTGTTTATCAGATAATGATTTCTGACGGATCATGTGACTCTTAAGACTGGAGTAAATGATGCTGAAAATTCAGCTTTGATCACAGGATTAAATTACAATTTTAGAATATATTCAAAATAGACAAAAGTTATTTTTAAATCGTAATAATATTTGACAATATTACTGTTTTTTCCTGTATTTTTTGATAAAATAAATGCAGGCCTTGGTGAGCAGAAGAGACTCCTTTTAGACCCTTTTTAAATAGTGCTACACTCTATGCATATGATATCTGCATATACCATAAATCTAATTTTAGGATTATTAGAGGACAAAAAACGTAGCACCGATGTCTTCCTGAATAAGCAATGTACTGTTAAAATCCCTCTCTCTCCAGAGTATATTTAAAAACTGCTGGAATATGGTCTTGTTTTGTTCCCACAATCCCTACTGTCATGTAATTTGGTGCTGACAACCCTTTTACTCTATCCGTTCAACCAAACAAAAAATACTGCTTACTTTTTTACTCCAAAACTGGGCAACTTAAGCTCTTTAATGCAGCGACTGTCCAAAAAACTTTAAACAGCACAGGCTACTTCACGAGGATCAGCCTTTTCCCTGTGATACATGGAAGACTTGCACAGTGCAAATGAACAACTCAAGAATGACTGAAACAAGAGACTGTATATCAGTCGAAGTTATTTAAGCTGAACACGAAGGCACTCTGCACTGGCATTTTCAACATTATTAAACAGATTTTCTAAAGGAAAATCACAAAGTCGTGCCACTTATGATGCTAAGATGTTTAGATGTTTTTTGAAAGAAATCTCTTCTGCTCGCTTTCTAAACCCAGCGGCTGTTTGATAAACGGTCACCGAGAGCACTAGTGACCTGTAGGCAGTCTTATTCTGCTTATTCTGAGAAATTACCCACCCCCCCAAAAGAATAATTTAAAGTCATTATTAGATGGCAGAAAACATAAGTCAACAGTCACACTTAATGATCATTTATGACTATAAATCAATTACATGATGATTATGGCCTTAAAAAGAAAAAGGCTGTTCAACACAACCAGATTCCTCTGCTTCTCTGAATGCAAAATGCATGATTTTCTTTCTGCCACAAGAAATCCCTCGCTCCAGCTCTCATCAATGCAATCTTTCTTCAAGGCCTCTCTAAAGAGCTCTGAAGGTCTTTCTAACCTCAATCTACACTTTTTCACTCACTGCACTAATTTTGCCTTACCAACCAGCAGCTGGGATACTAACTAGTGACAACGACCTGTGCACGCCGTCCAGCCCAGTGTGGATTAAACGGCTAAAGGTGGTGCATTTATTTCGAGTGAGCCTGAGCGAGTGAGTTAGAGAACAGCATCACTGCAGAGACAAAACATTCCAACAGCGCTACGAGACTGGGCCTGGAATAAATCTGCAAATGCAGAAACAGCAAGAGACAGAAGGCTGCTAATGTGGTGCATATGTTTTTAAAACACAATCTGTGCAAATTCACTATCCCTTTTCAAAGGAGTTCAACTCTTTCCGTCCAAGACAAGTTCAGCAATGCGTTAATAATAGCATACAGGTTTTAAATTCGCAAATTAAAAGGATAGTTCACAGAAAAAAATGGAATTCTTTCTTATTTTTTTTTTGGGGTTTTCTTCTTGGTTAACGCGCACCGTCAGAAGGAACATCCCATTCTGTCATTTGAAAACATTCACAAGAACAATACAATTTAAATGTTTCCTCAGTGTTCCAAATGAACTTTGTTTCTAGTTTTTTTTGTGAATGTTAGTAGAGGAACATTCCCCGTGTCATCATTTTGAAACCGTTCTAAAAAAACAATCATTCTGAATGTTTTTGAAACGTTTCAAAAGGTCCAGTTTTTTCAACTTATTAAGAATGTTCTTCTCTCGGTTCTGTGAAAGTTAAAGGAACATACCCATCTATCCTTTTGAAATCATTAGGAGCATGCTACATTTAAATGTTCCTCTCACATTTTTACATCTTAAGAATGTTTTCCTGTCGCATTATGATAACATTATTCAATCTTCACAAGGTCATAAGAACAGACTTTCTTTAACACAGAATCTTTTGCACATCAACAATTTCTTGTACCCTCGCTTTTTGACCAATTGAAGCATCCTTGCTGATAAAAGTAAAACATCCAAAAACTTTCGAACAGTATCACTATAAAATAAAATATTGAATAAGTAATCAAGAATATATTTCTTATTACAGCACCAAAATTAAAACAGTAAAAGCATATATGAAACCTATTACAAACTGGAACATTTTCATATATTAATATACCCCAAAACAACATTTTTTAATATGTGTAATACATTTTTTTGGACAAATTGTCATGTACCTGTCAACACATGTTATTATACATAATATAAAAGATTTAAAATATATATATTGCAAAAACTACATAAACATTTGTATAGGCTATATGTTGTTTTAATAAGATGGCATAAATATATAAAGTATATATATTATATATAAATATATATTGGCATGTAGCACTATATGGTTGATGCATGTTAAAATCATAAAAAAACAATTTTCATATTCTAGAAACTATCTACCCGAGCCCAGTATGTATGTAAACGTATAATTTGTCATAAAACTGGTCTTAAATAAGTTATATTATAGGAAGCATAATGTTTGTGTCAGGAGCGTTCCCTATGCCTCAGAATGCTGTCTCAGTAGGCAGCTCACTAGGTTTTGTCTGTAATTAAATAATGAAGATAAAAGTGCCCGAGGGGCATCAAATCCCATTCAATACGCTTCAGATGAATATCCTCAGGACATACTGTATAAAATAACTACAAGGGACCCTCAATACTTCCAGTTAACTGCAGCATCTCTCTTCACGACTGCGTCGCTGTCAATAGTTTCATCTCAGACACCAGACTTCTGCCATATACTCTGAAGAGCGTGAGAAGCTCAGTCGGGCGAAACCGAATCGGTTTGATTTCAGAGCCGGGGCCCTTTTAAAAGAGGGGGTCGATCTCACAGAATGAAGCGAATGAAAGACCCGAGATTGAGCGCTAAACAGAGGGCAGCTGTCCCCTCCAAATGATTTTAAGCTTTATTTTTTCTCATTTTCTTCTATAGGGCTCTCTTAGCTTTGCGAACAAAATGAGCAAAGACAAAAAACTGGTTCTAGATGTTTTCTATTCACAGAAAACCTGAAATAACCTTCGAGCCATTATCTGAAAATGGAAGAAAGTTGCTCTTGAAGCAGAATAATCCTCCACCCCATTCTCCACAGCTGATGGATTTACGGAGGAAGAAACTGTTCACTTTTCCCCTCAGGGCTTTTTTTCCTACGGCTCAGGGGACAAAAATTGGCATTTAAAAGTGGGTCTAACGCTCTCAAACGAATCATAAATTTTCAAAAGAAATGTGCTTCTATATGGTTTCGCAGAGCACAAAGATGATTTTATATCTGTGAAGTCAGAGATTCAAACCTTGTGAGCAAACTTAATCAGGTCAGTGTTCATTCACATGAATATAATAAAGTTCATAATGAAATCTGAACATTTCACTCTTACAGCTGTGCACCACATGTCAAAACATGTCAGCAACTAAAGACAAAACGAGAAGAAAAACTGTTTCCCCACATTCAATATGTCTCTAATATCATAATAATAATAACAATCATTTAATATCACTATAATAAGACTATTAATAATAACTGTTATTATTATAAAAAATAATTAAAGACATATATCACTATTGCAGTAATACTACTCTCAGAAAAACCCTAAAATTAGTTAAGTATTTGATAATATTATAATAAAAAAAATGACATAATTAAGTGTTATAAAAATAAAACAATAAATTAATTTTATTTTTTCAATTATAAGAATTAAAAAAATAAATACTATTATACATTATTATTGAAATGTATACAAACAAGCATTATTATTATGTAATTTAAATTTTTATTATTATTATTATTTTTATTTTGACTATAAAATTAAATAATTATTGCAATAATACTAAGTAAAATATAAATAAATCAAGTATTTAATAATAACAATAATAACAGTTATTATAAGTAAGATTATAATACTAAAATTTATGGATGTGATTTAATTTCTTTGCTTTCAAATGCTTAACTTCATTCACGTCTCAAGTTGGAAAACATGGAAATCTGTGTAAATATGGAAAAATATCCCTGATGCCTGAATATCTGCACAGTTATAGTGTTTATTCATTCATCATTTGCTGCGTTACTCACAATCACTAGAAAATATGCAAACATGCTTGTGAAATCAAACAGCACAGCATTAACTGCAGCAGGCGAACGCCGCTGACGTTTGTAGAATCGGATTCTAATGCACCACATTTACAAGGAAGGAGACGTGTTTGCTGAACTAATACACTGACCTGGTTTGTTGCTGAAGTTGTGCTACTGTTTCATGAACTTCAGTTTAACCCTAACAAATTTTCAAGCTCAAAATGTGAGAACCTTACAAAAGAGCATCACATACTGCCTTCGGTCCATGCTAAACAGATTATTCTGCTAAAGTCACACACACACACATACTGCAGGCAGGGCAAGTTAAAGGGTGTCCTTTTGACTTTCTAGTGTGTAAATTTGCCCTGTGTGTATTTTTCAGAGAGTCTGAGCCCTGCAAACAAACATTCATCATATCGCCTTCAGCGGGCACAGCACATTGACACAGTACATCAATTCTCCCTACTGAAACACACACACGCCTTCAGCGGGCACAGCACATTGACACAGTACATCCACCACACATTTGAATATATCAGCGGTTTTGCTGGTAGAAATCCTTAGTAGGTCTGCTAGCCTAGATGAAGTAAACAAAAATGAACAGAAAATGAACACTGTGTTTACAGCATGAATTAAAACAATGCCTGATAGACCCAAAGACTATAATAAATGCATTGGCACAAACAAACACTGTAAGAATGCATCACTTTTCACGTTATACAGCCAAAGCAGGGATGCAAACATGCATAAAATCGCTGCAAAACATAAAGTGACCATTTATCAACACCAAATACTTTGCGGTATGATATTCAAGGTAATATGATTGAGGAGATGATAATCAATAAGAAAACTGCTTTGTTGTTGTAAAAAGGCCATAAAATCAGCAGTGTTTAAGAAACTCCCATAGTGCCAAAGAAACCAAATTTAGCTCTGCATGACTTTACGAAGGGGTATTTATTATTTTAACACTTGTCTTAATGTGTGTGGCGGGGGTTAAGATCCAGAGATCTTGAGAAAAACCTGGAAAGACACTTTCCCTTACTGAGATAATCACATTTACTTCAGGAAGACAGTAATCACTAATGCATTTTGGGGATAATAAATATAACTTACACCACCATTCAACACTTTAGGGTTGGTAAGATTTCTAAATTTTTTAAAAAGTCTCTTATGTCACAAGGCTGCATTTATTTTATCAGATTTGAATACAGTGAAAACAGTAATCTTGTGAAATATAATTTAAAATAGTGTTAAAATTTAGTAAAATATAGTAAAATGTAATTTATTTCTGTGATCATTTATTTTCACCCAACCTGCATTCATTTTATAAAAAATACAGTAAAAACTGTAATATTGTGAAATATTCTTGCAATTTAAAAGACCAATTTTCTATATAAATATATTATAAAATGTAATTGCTTGCTGTGATGCGCAGCTGAATTTTCAGCATCATTACTCCAGTCTTCAGTGTCACATGATTCTAATATGCTGATTTGCTGCTTAACAAACATTTCTGATTATTATCAGTGTTGACAACAGTTATATGGAAACCATGATACTTTTTTTCAGGATTCTTTAATAAATACAAAGTTCAAAACAACAGCATTGATTTTAAACAGAAATCTATTGTAACATTATAAATGTCTTTACTGTCACTTTTGACCAGTTTAATAACGCCTTGCTGAATAAAAATATTAATTTCTTTAAAGAAACAGCAGTCTCAACATTTCAGTCAGTACTTCTAAAAAAATGTAATCGATTCAAAAATTCAAGTGTCTTCAAAGTCAACATCCTGACTGATATGTGACTGATTTGACATGCAGTTTTGCACAAGACCTACAACACATGCTGGCATCTAACTGCACCATATTCATTGTTAATTATGAGATTCGTGTGTTGTTTTTTGATGAGTAAGGTTGGGGTGAGAGATTTGTTTTTTTAGGTTCGAAAACGGTTCTGGTGCGACACGTGACAAAGCGCTGTGAGCAGCCTTGCGCCAGTGTTCTGACAATTCGGCGTTTCCCGTAAAGGATGTCACAAACCAAATAATAGAAACGCCGCCCTGCCTCTTTAACTACTGAGCACATTTACATTTACAATTACTGATCCATGCCACATCGTGTCTTTAACTGCCAAACACATGTTTCCCGCGACTGTACACACACTCGCGCCTTTGAAAAACTGTGCACTCATTTTGTCGACTGTACATGTACCGGCCACGCGCAGCACCTGCTGCCACTAAATTACATTATATTCGTCCCATATTGTCATTAATATACATACTGACTTTAACTTGGACCACTAAATAAACAGACTGCTATTGTTATGTAAGTATGAGGTTTAGATTATTTAGTGTACAGGTCCTTTCAGAGATGATAAACAAAGTGATAGAAAGTATTTATTTTCATGCATTTTAAATGTTTAAAAATGTGGAAACCACTCGCTGCATCACAGCATCTCCTGACTGCATTTATTTGTAAAATAGGGGCTTTATGGAGTCTGTGTATACATGGTTATAAGTATAACAGTTTTATTTCATTAAAATTTTGGGAAATGACAAGTGTCTTAGCCCTCAAGGGACTATTTGGCCAATCAGCTTATTCTTGCTTGAAAAGCAAAATGTTATTGATCGTGTAAAAACATTAACTTTAAAGCACATGCTGATTGATGGACTAGCATTACTCAACATTACTTACTACCTTCCAGCAACACTACATTTAAATGATGGTAGAACAGTAAAAAACATAATAGTTCATTTAAATGGAATCGGAATCGGAACCGGGAAATTTGTATACTGTAATATACAGTATGTTGAATTTTGACATTGCCAAACTTAAATTAAGTTACAGTAAGTAATAAACAGTATTGAGCATTGAGTAGTTGAGTATTGTGCATTTTTCCTTACCACTATTTTTTTAATAGTTGTTTAATGATTTTAATGGAACCAGAACCGGAACCCAGAAAATTTCTAACGATTCCCAACCCTAATCATGGCTACTGTGCATTAGTGCTCCAAATCAGTCACTTACGAGCTTCACTTGACTTATGCAGTAGCCAACAAGGCAGCTCAAGAGCTTTATTGTGCAAGTCATACGGGATATAAAGCATCTGCGTAACTCACATAATATGATGATCTAAAGAGAGAGGACAACACACACACCCCCACATATTGAGTAATTTTCCAGTGCAAAGGCAGAAGTGATTTCTCGAGTATGAGGGTTATGGCTTCGGCCACCACTTACAAACTAATGAGTCCAAACCAAACGCGTCCTCAAAGGACAGATTCACTCCATATCTCACACACACTCACACACACACCACACACACAGAGAGGATCTGGTCCCACCGTCCATTAGCATACTTTGAAGAACAAGTTTGTAAACAAGTGCTCTGGAAGGGTGAGGAAAAGAGAGGGAGAGCGATGAATAATCCCAAAAAGCAGCAAGCGAAGAGAGGAGTCTTTTGATTCCCATGGGTTTATTTAGACAGCATCTTCACTGGAAGAAGATCTATTTCAGACCCCCACACACTATTGCATTGGAAGAGTCTGCAGATAGAACAGCACTCCCGGCTCTCCGTTCCAAAAACCCTATGAGAAGTTGCGTTTGCATGGGTATGACAAGTCTCACGTTTGGGGCCCAGTTTAGCTTGTGTTGCATTGCATTCTAGATGCTCTTATTTGTGAAAGGCCTGCGATGTTTGCCTTAGAATTTAGCAATCAAGGCAGAATAATTGACACCTACTGTTTGAACAGCCGTATTATCAACCTACCAAAATGCTGTTAGGGTAGGCAGCCTCTTTGTTGGGAACGGAGCCCCGTTCGGATGTATTGCGAGGTTGCTGATAATTGAACATTAAGCTTGATTGAATCCATGTTCAGCGGTCAAAAACGCACGCCTGGTATTGTATCCATTCCAACCTTACAATTCGAACGTGTAAAGTCAAGTGAGTACAAAACAGCTAAACACACAAAAATATCAGTGGGTAGACCGATGAATAGAGAGAGAAGATGGAGGCGGAATCAAGGAGCGAGGAGAAAGCGAGCAGCGGCAAAACGGAGACAGCAATCTGAAAAACCAAAAAGAGGAGGAATAAGTCGTTTTCGCTTCTACTACCACAGCTGTGTTTTACACTAAGTTTTAATGGTATATTGAACTATTTTATGATGTATGTGGGTGAGCAGATGTGAGAGAATGAGCAGAGAGAGACTGCAAATAGCACATGGCATATGCATGCTATTTCAAAACAAAGGAAGTATGTGAAAGTGTATTTTTAACTGCATCTAATTAAAAGAATTTTTGATAATTAAAACTATGTTGAGGACTTAAATTACCAAAACTAAAACTGAAATAAAATAAATGTGAAACATTTGCACACTATGAAAAATTAGTAAAACAAATTAAAATTAAAATTAAAACTGACATTAAATTTAATTCTTTCATGGAAAATAAAATAAACATTAGCTGAAATAAAATAAATATGAATAAAAATATAAAGATAAATATTTTACGTGATGTACTTAACTAAAACTTAAATAAAATTAATACAAATATAGAGATATGTAAAAAAATTCACATAAGCAAACACACAGAAAAATAGTTATTTAAGCTAAAATTAAAATGCAAAACTGAAAATGCACTGAAAATGCACAACAAATGTACTTTAACTATATTTGCAGCTCAATGACACCAAAATACCGCTGATGTCCACTAAATCGCAGAAAATAACCCAGCGAGAAGCGCGGAAGCGACCTTAGGACAACAGAAATGGAGCAAGAGCGATACAGATGCTCAAAAAAAGAGTAGCCGGACTCACTGGGACTTTACAAAGACAAAATGATGAAGACCAAGTAGAGCAGCAAAATGTGCTCATTACAGCAGCTCGTTTAGAGGCTCCGCTAATGAAACATTCATGGATTCACATGCTCATATCATCAGGAATAAGCGAGGAGGAACATGATAATCATGTTTGGCGGTGGGAGCTCATGCATGACGCTCTGCTGCGATTGGTCGGATTATATGTACAGGCTCCGCCCACGCCGCCCATTTAGATCTCGATTAAGAACGGAAACCCAGTTATTATCTTCATCTGCACTTCACAGACTCCTCAGGATGGATTTCACATCACTACTACTACACTACTACTGCTCATATTTAGGGTTTACGCCAGGTATCAAATTCTCTGCTACTAAAAAAAAATGATTTCTGCATCTTAGTTGCATAATTATCACCTGGTGGACGATAAAATAAGTAAAAAAACATTAAGAAAACATGTGGAAACTATATAGACAGCCTAGCAACCATACAGCTGCATTAAGATTTTTTGAAAGAAGTCTCTTCTGCTCTCCGAGGCTGCATTTATTTGATTAAAAACACAGCAAAAACACAAAAAAATGTGAAATATTATTAACATTTTGTGTTCCATGTGAATATATTGAAAATGTAATTTATTCCTGTGATCAATCTATATTTTCCGCATCATTACTCCAGTCTTCAGTGTCACATGATCTTCAGAAATCATTCTAATATGATGATTTGCTGCTGAAAATACTTGTGCTGCTTCATATTTTTGTGAAAACCGTGATACATTTATTTTCAGGACTCTGAGTGTTTTTTTTTTTTATGATTTGTGTGTTTTTTTTTTTGGGTTTTTGTTTTTGTGGAATGTTTTTTTTTTTCAGGATTTGTGATCAATGTAATGCGTCACTGCTGAATAAAGCTATAATAGTCAAAGCCACCCAACATAAAAAGTGACAAGGGATAAAAAAATTTAAATCAATAAAAAAAAATCCTATTTATCTTCTCTACAGAGAAATGATTTCAGCAAAACCACTATATAAAAGATTACAAGATTTTGTAAATGTCTGAAGTATCAAGGCTGCTAAAGAAGTGTGTGTTTGCACAGACACTACATTAAATATTATATATTTATAATTTTTATTTGTCTCGTTTACAGCCAAAATATATAAAAAATCCTAAATCAAGAATAATTTTCTAGGCAAGTAAAAAATTGTCTTGTTTTCAGAAAAACATGTCAAAATTAAGTGAATTTTTGCTTGAAACAAGCTAAATAATCTTATTTCAAACAGAAAAAAGATTATTTTGCTACCCCACTGGCAGATTATTTTGCTTGTTTCATGCAAAAACTCATTTACTTTTGACGTTTTTCTGAAAACAAGACAATAATTTTTACTTGTCTAGAAAACCCTTCTTGATTTAAGCATTTTTTTGATATTTTGGCTGGAAACAAGACAAATCTAAGAAAATCATTTTATTTTATTTTATTTTATTTATTTATTTATTTATTGCAGTGCATAAGTGGAATGACATGATTAATGAGGGATAGAGGTTGGATTGCAGGTGGGGTGTCGAAGTCTAATAGTGAACTGCTGGGAGAGATGACCGTCTGTGTGTATCCAAGGCAACAGCAGGATTTTTTCTAGGTGTGAAGAGAGTCTGTGACAGGAAGTTCAAGGACAACATGTGCTGCATCTGACAAAAGCAGAACATGATGAGGTGTTGAGAAAAACACAACAGCTCACACACGAGGACATGCATTTTTCCAGGAATACTTCTGATTATCACACACGAGGACATGCATTTTTCCAGGAATACTTCTTATTATAAATGCGGTTCTTTTGAAGTTTCTGTTCATCAAAGAATCCTGAAAAATAAAAGGTATTAAATTTTCAACAAAAATATGAAATTCAACATCAATAATAATCAGATTTCTGAAGATCATGTGACACTGAAGACTGGAGTAATGATGCTGAAAATTCAGCTTTGATCACAGGAATCAATTACATTTTATAATATATTCATATAGAAAATTGGTGTTTTAAATTGCAAGAAATATTCACAGTATTATAGTTTTTACTGTATTTTTATCAAATTACAAATTTTTTATCAAATGCGAAGGTGAAAATAAATGAATGAACACAGCAGGCGTTAGCTTTCGGTTTGCTGGATTTTTGATGCTACAGTATCTTACTTGGACCAGATAAGGCGTGCAAGGAACACATGAAATATGTGCATTCAGTAAAGAGCAGAGTACTGAAGATGGGATGGATTATCCATTAGATGTTACCTTCCTTTCCTAATGCTTAAATTCTGCTGACAGAAGAAGAAGATGAACTGAGAAACAGAAGCAGATAAACAAACAAAACAAAAAATCAGTTTTCTAAAGAAGCACCTAAAGGTTCCTCAAAAGAGGTTCAAGCCAGTTTTAGAGGTTCAATCCCCTGGTTTTAAGAAAGACACAGATGCTGACAGAATTGTCTGTTTTGGGTGACCTATTTCTTTAAATGTATGATTATTAAATAATCCAGCATTATGTGAGCACATGTTCCATCCCAGCTGCTTGGCATTAGTAAGCATGAAGTGCAAGATTCCAGTCCTATGAGAAAAAGGACAGTGATAATAAAAAGATGATGAAAGAGAGCAGATGGAGGCGGAGCCAAAGAAAGAACGAGAGAGCATTGTCATGTGAAATGAGCAGAAAGAGAGAGATAAACCAATAGAGAGATCAATCAGTGGACAGGTGATTTCCAGCTCTATCAGCTCTGACCCTCAGCATCCGTGATGCGGAAAACAGCAATACAGCATCTCTCTATCTCTCCCTCTCTCTCTTTCTCCATACAACACCCTCCAAAGGAGAAGTAAGTGAGTGAAGCAGAATGAACGAGAAAATAGACCATTAAATATGTGATGGATTAAGGCTTTTCCATCACAACAAATATCAGCATTTGCAACCTATTCTGTAAAACAAGGCATTGAATGAGCCAAAAACGGCTTTTTAGGAAAGTTTAGATTTTTCAAAAAAATGTTTCTGTTCACCAAGGCTGCATTTATTTGATCTAAAATACAGTGAAAGATTACAATAATAATGTGTTTCCATGTGAATATATAGTAAAATGTAATTTATTGCTGTGATTAATGATCCTTCCCCAAAAAAATTCTAATATGCTGATTTTCCCCGAAAAGAAACTTTTGATTATTTCAATGTTGACAAAAGCTTGGGTGCATTTATTAATTTTTTTTTTTGGAAAAACAATGAAATTTTAAATTTTTTAAAAAAACATTTTTTAATGAAAATTTTTTATTTTAAATGCTTTATTGCACTTTTGAAACAACCTAATGCCAAAAAAAAAAAACCTTTCCCTTTCTCAAAAAAAAGTTTTTTTTCCCTTTTACCCCAAAAATAAATCTTTTGAAAAAATAAAAAAAAAAAAAATTTGAATTTTTTTTTAATGCGGGTTGAATATGGGAAAGCAAAATGGGACCACCCAGCAATAAAAAAAAAAACTTTTCTTTCTGTTCCCCCTCTGAAAGATTTATGGTTTGTTCTCATTTTTCCATGCTGTTTTTTTATGATGCTGATGAATTATATTGTGCAACGATGACGGGGGTTGTGCTTAACTAAACATTGCTTTGGCAATCCCCGTCTGTATTTAGTAAATCTAGAGCACACAATGAAAAAAAATTTAAAAAAAAAAAAAAAAAAAAAGATTGGGTTTTGGAAAATTTCTTTGAAACCAAAATAAAATCGAAAGAAGTTTAAATTTTTTTTAAAATGGTTCCTTTTTAATACTTCACTCTTTTTAAATGGTTTTTTAAGGATCTAAAAACCCGGTTTTTAAACCCGAATTTTAAAATCAATACCGGTCGGGAAAACTGGTCTTTTAAGCAGGGAAGTCAATCTTTGATTAAAAAAAGCTTTGTGAGGAATAAACTCCCGCGTATGAACAAATCCCGTCAGATCTGTGTTAAAAAACCCCTTTTTTTAGATATTAATTTGGGGTCTGAAGGCAGGGGTACCTCATTTCTGCAACCCCGGGGGATCGGTTTTACACTTTAAAAGTTGACATGTATCATGAACAACTAACTAGAACTCACTGCGGACTGTATTACAGACACTCACAACACCTCTAACCTTTAGACTGATACAGAAACACCTTCTCTCCTCTAATGAGAGACGCCACAGGACCAGTTCAGATAAATAAAGCATCTCTATCTGCCAGTGAATCATGGTAATACAGACAGAGTGACAGACAAAATACAAGGAGCATCAGATCAATATAGAGACACAATGAAGCCAGAGATGAATCAATATAATCACACAGAAACTGTGCATTCAGATCGCTTTCACTGCAGAAACACGAGGGCATGAAAGACCTGCAGCACATTACTCTCTAGCAACCACACAAAAAACCTTAGCAACTGCATAGCAATGCCCTAGCAACTGTCCAGAACACCCTAGCAGCTGCTCAGAAAAACCTAGCAACTGCAAATAACAACTTCTTAACAACTGCCCAGGACACCCCAGTAACTGCATTTCCCTAGCAACTTCCCAGAACCACCTAGCAACTGTTCAAAACACCCTAGTAACTGCATAGCAACTCCCTAACAACTTCCCAGAACACCCTAGCAACTGCATAGCAACTCCCTAACAACTTCCCAGAACAGCTTAGCAAACTGCATATCAACTCCCTAGCAACAGTTAAGAACTCCCTAGTAACTACATAGCAACTCCCCAGAACAACCTAGCAACTACATTTCCCTACAACTTCGCAGAACACCCTAGTAACTGCACAGAAACTTTCCAGAACAGCATTGTAACTGCATATATGCCATAACTAACAACTGCCGGAATGCCTAGTAACTGCCCTACTTAACGCATACATAAAACGCCGCGCATAATCCCCTTAGAGCAACCCCTTATAGCACCCTTGCAGCCCACTCTCCTGACTGCTTATGCTCTTCACTCCACTGTGTTCTGGAGAAGTATGTCTGTGACATTTAGTGTTATGAATTATTGATCAAGATGAAGCAGTACACCATCATGAGTGTGTGTTCAGGTTACTGACACACACAAACAAAACTTGCTAAATGCATGCTAGCATACTGCATACTACAATATATATACTATACAGTTAGTTTTTAAAGAAGAACATAAATGAATAGAGAACATTTTCTTTTGTAAAAGTAATTAATGCAAAAGTGGTATAGTACGTATCCCATTTCAATAGTTGCCAAAGACAACCTTTCATAATTGTATCATATAATATTTATATAAAAAAAATTCAGGCTTTTACTCAGTAACAAAAAGCGTTTGGTTTTAGTTTATAAAATTACAGCACTAGCTGGTATTTGCTGTACACATGTGCTGGGGTCTCTATCAAAGTCTATTTCACCAGTTTGGTTTTCCTGGGAGGCGATCCGAGAGCGTCTGTTTGAGATCACTTCCTGCCGGAATCGCTGGGGGTGTCCTCACTGAATGCAGGATCACAGGGAGAAAAGAGAGTCAAACTGTGCTACTGGGACACACGCTTCGCGTGTCTTCCCGCTGGCGTGTAGCAACCAATTACAAATCACCTGACCCGACCACCACCGCCTGCACCGCGCTTCCAGGGAGGAACCTCAAAAACTGACCGCCAAGAATCCAGCTGCAAACACCAGCCACCTGATTCTGTGCTGCCCACAGAAACACAACCGCGCAGCTGCCCAGAAAACCTCAGCATCTGCCATAGCAACTCTAGCAACTGTCAGAAAGCGTTTACCGGCTGTTTACTCTGCCAGCAGCTGCGAAAACATCCAGAACATCTTAGCAACCACAGAACTCTGTAACAACCATCCAGAACATCTTAGCAACCACAGAACTCTGTAACAGCCACAACAACCATCCCTTTGCAACCAAATAAATCCCATCAGCACTCGAACATATCACAACTGCCACAGTAACTCCCTAGCAACTGTCTAAAAACCTTAGAAACCACCAGAACACCTTAAAACCACATAAACCCCTATCAACCACTCACAACATATCAGCAACTGCACAGCAACTCCCTAGCAACTGTCAGAAAACCTTAGAAACCCAATATCCCCAAACCCTGGCAGTGGTGGGGGGATTTTTACTAAAAACCGTTTTTTGCCAACAAGCCCTTGACTTTTTACCTCATGAAAAACAACACAAACAAAAACCATTAAAAGCGAGTATGAAGGGTGTTTTTTTCTTTCTGTCTCTTTTTGGCCGGGGGGCTGTTTGTTCGGGTTATTGTCTTCTCTCTATAACATTCAGAAAAAATTTAAAAAATTGGGGCCCCGTTCTATTTTTAGCCCGAATAAGGGCCCGGTCATGGATCTGACGTTTGGGTTAAAGAGGACTGGCGTATACACACAGGGATGTTTTTTAAATTACAAGGGTTTCTGTTGGGGTCCCATCTGAAAAAGAAAATCCACATTTGAGTTTTTTGTAAATGAAATTAGGGAAAAGCAGAAAAAATCTCCAGGGGAGGGGGGGAAAAATTCGTGGCATTTGAAAAGAGCTGTCTTAATCTGTCAGTAAAAGGCATAAACACAAACACCCCACACCCCCACACACAGTAGGCTTTCCATTTTCACAGTGTAAAACAAAAAGTGCATGCCCCTGCCCCGTACTTTAAAAACCCAAAGGGTTTTCAATACAAGTTAGCTTGATTGTGGCACAATGTTGATTGGCAAAAAAAATTAACTATTTTTTAATGAAAATAAAATCGGGGTTAAAGAGAGGGACTGACAATAAAAGGGGATTTTTTTTTTTTGATGTTTAATAAATTTAAAATTTATGCGTTTTGATTTTTTGTTTACCCTTTAGCCCCAATAAACAACCACTGTTTATATACTGTACATGGCAAAAAAACAAGTGAAAAATGGGAAAAAAGTAAACTTTTAAAAAAACAACAAATAAAAACAAACTACGTTTCTTGGGGAGTTAAAACCACAATCCTTTAAAATATGCTTCAGGGGATCCCGGATTCCCGTCATAAGGAGCATAAAAGGGGATCTTACCCATTAACAAAAAAGGGGGTTGGGGTTATATGGAGTCTTGTTTTTTTTAAAGCAACCCTTAAAACCCGTTTTTTTTTTGGTTTATGTTTTTTTCCCTTCATCCCTTTTTTACAGCAAACCCCAGGGTTTACACACCCCCCAATGCAAATATTTTTTTACCATACTTTTTTTGTTTTCCAGTACAAAAATCCTTTATCAAAATACATTTCTTAGAAAGGAAAAGGCTTTTAAATATTTTCCCAAAAATTAAATAAAGTTTTTGGGTTAAAAAAATGGAAAAAAAAAAATCTGTCCAAGGGGGCTTGTTTTTCCCCCTTTTTTAATGGGGGGTTTTAAATTTTTCTTTCCCCCACTTTTTTTTGTTTTTTGCTTAAACCCACTCAATTTTTTTTACATTTTTTTAGAAAAAAAAGAAATTTAAAAGCTTCATTTTTTTAAATTTAATAGACAAGAAAAAAAAGATCCGTCTTAGCTGGAACGCAGCAGATGCTTTGGGATGGGGTTTTTTGGGGTCTACCCTCTTATTGATCCGGAAACCCGATAAAGCTCCCCTGATTTTTTTGTGTGGGGTTTTTGGGGTGGGTTTTTGTGCACACTCTCCTGAGCTCCTAGACGACCCTCCTCCTTATTCAGGAAGGGGAAATTTCAGATGTCAGATCTCTGAACACACACAGGGTTTTAAAAAAAGCACAAAAGGGGATGGGGTTTTAGTACTCAGGGCCCTTTTTCCCAAGAGCAAAGGGGGCAAACGAATTTTTTGCTGGTAAAAAAAATCCCAGTAATCTCACACGCATCTCCTCTAGAGTTTCAGAAGTGATCTCTACACTGTCTGAAACTGTGCTTAGATTTGCAGAAATACCAACATTGCAAAAAAAAATTTCTTCCTCAGCATTTGTCTTGTTTTCCAGTACAATATCTACAATAGCATTCAAGATACATTTACATGAAATGCAGAATGACACAACATTCATAATATGAATGAATAAGTGAATGAATTCAAAATATCTTGCGTTGCACAGAGGAAATAAATGCAATTTATGAAAGTGAATAAACATCTCATGATGTTAAACCACATGCTGTCAGAAGAGATCAAATGATGCTGCTTTACAAATGAACTTTGTCTTTGATGTGACTCACATGATTCCATTTATATCCTGTTTTTGCATATTCTGTCTGATACGACCTTTGAACTCAGATGAGTGTAGATATGAGCTGTCCAGATTGCCCAGAGTACATTGAGCAGCCAACTGAGACAACTACACACTCCTGCTTAAAGGGAAATCATTTACACTTAACGCTCTGTGAAACAAATTCTGCAAAATATATCCTTTTGTGTTTCATGGATGGAAGAAAGAAAGTCATACAGTTTGGAACTAGATGTGATGATTTTATTTTGAATTTCATTGGGTGAACTATTCCTATTGAAGAATGAGAGTCCAAGCAGCTTGTTTGCTCATTAAGATGTTCTTAACTTCAAACCATTGCTTCCGGCTAAAATATGAGTCCATAGCCAATAATAATGCTTCTTCCAGTCGAAAAAGTCTTCTGGTCTGAATTAGGAGAAGATCTGCACAGCAGCACCATTTTCAAGCCAAAACAGATCTTGGGAACATTTTCAGGAAATTGTAAATTTTGGGGTGAACTGTTCCTTTAAGTTAGCCATCAAATCTTTTAAACAAGATGAAGCAAGCACGCCTATATAGTGAGCCTTTTTGAATTGAATTATATCTGTGAGATTATCTGTATTTCTATCTTTCTGACAGACAGAAACAGCTAAAAATGTTAACATGCATTTCTGCTAATTTTTCTGCCATTCTAAGAGCGACACTGCTGTGAAATTCTAAAAATAAATAGACAGGAATAGACCAGAAAAAAAGAGACAGAAGCCTGCTGAGAGTCAACATTCCCATTTAGCATTAAACACACTCCAGTGTGCGGCTATAGAGGACAGACATATGCTGGAAAACACACACACACACACACACACACACACACACACTAATGCACGCTAACCAGCCCCCCGAGGATCTGTGTGCCCTTCGGGGGAACGGCGGATGCCGGGAGAACTAGGATGGCAGGAGAAGACACTTTTGATAAAATGGAGGCTGAGAGAAAAGAGGAAATGGGGTGAGAGAGACTTAAATTCAGCACCCTACCTACTGGGCGGTGCATTTGTTCTCGCTGGAGCATTCATACATTAAAAGTGCTCGTTTTTGTACTTCATCTTACTGGCAGTTTTAAGAACCCATTCGAAAAGACTGGAATTGGTGAAATATCTACATCGTAAAAAACCCAAGTTGCAAATATTATTGGAATATGTTTTGCATTCTTTCTACTTCAACATTTCAGCTTTAATTCAGTGTGTTACTTGCAATGTCCTTGTAATTACTAATTAAATGTGACCCTGGACCACAAAATCATAAGTGTCAATTTTTCAAAATTGAGATTTATACATCAGTTGAAAGTTGAATAAATAAGCTTTCCCATTGATGTGTGGTTTGTTAGGAGGACAATATTTGGCTGAGATACAGCTATTTGAAAATCTAGAATCTGAGGGATTGATGTGCTAAATATTGAGAAAATTCTTTAAATTTGTCCAAATGAAGTTCTTAGCAATGCATATTACTAATCAAAAATTAAGTTTTGATATATTTACGGTAGGATAATGATTTTTGGCTTAAAATAAAAATCTATAATTTTGACCCTTACAATGTATTGTTGGCTACTGCTACAAATATACCCCAGAGACTTAAGACTGCTTTTGTGCTCCAGGGTCACAAATATACAAGCAATTTCTAAGTAAAGAAGTTTTCAATGTTTTGACAATATAATGTAATGAAAAAATGATGAATAACGTGTATAAATTTTTGCCCCCAGAAAGATTTAGTTGCAGTATGTATTAGTAAAATATCAATATATACACAGATTCACTGTATAGTTTACAAATAAGCGTTAGAGACACACAAATTTGCACAAATCATTTGTTGCAATCAATGCAATCAACACTCTTATAGAAAAGGCTCTTGAGAAAGCCTCTTAATGTTTACACACACACACAAAACTGATCTAAAGGACTTTTCTGTCCCACAGCTGCAGCCAAAAATCAACCCAGCAAACATTGTACATCTTTAAAGCCTTCATATTTGAATTTCTTACATTTCTCAGACAAAAACCCAGAGTTTTATACCATTTACTCACACACAGTGGATCATTAAATCATAAAAACACAATTCCTGCACACAGTAAGAAAGGTTTAGCATCTTAACCGTGTTTACTAGGTCCAGATTCAATGCTTTAATGAGGTTCGAAGAGCTAAAAAACATGAAGCAGTGCATGAATGTCACTGCTACGGGCTGTGAATGAAACTAAACACTAAACCTTTATACCTCTTTACCTTGACACGTTAATTTACTAAACCTGCTGATATAAATCTACATTACTACAGGGATATGCAGACTAAACGGCACTCCTGGGAAACGACTGGACAACCAGCCGTGGATAACTAACTCCTCCATTAAGCCAGGAGCGCATTTGTTCTCTTTCTGAACAACCAGCAGCCAGTGACCCCAGAATAAAGAGGGTTAATGAGAGCTTCCGTATAGCGGTGAGAAAGAGGTGTTCCACACACAGACAGATCCATCTCTACAGCTGTACCACTCAAAAACAAAAGCATATGAAGAAAAAGTAGCACTTTACCCATGTCTACGTTACACATCATTCATTCAGCAACAGGAATAAAAACAATAATGCATAAATATAAGAAGCTGTGCACGGTAAGTATGTATTTAGAATGACATTTTGTACAAATTTCTCGTACAAACATAAATACTGCAAACTTACTAAACATGCATCAACACAATAACCCAGCTAACAGTGTTAGGACAAAACCTTCTCAAAGTCATGTGCGTGGAACGTTCTCGCTAACTTTTATTAATATGGTGTTCTCCTTAAGCGTCTCATAACATTGAGAGAAAACGTTTTTAGATGGTTATTTATTTTGTTATTGATTTTTTTTTGGAAAGTTTTTTGTAGACCTTTACATATTGTTCTGACTATGACGAGAAACTTTTACATTTTAACATTTTTTCTAAATAATAATATAAAATAAATAAAAACACACGTTATATTTGGGGTGAAAAATAAAGTTAGTAGCAGTTGTCACAATTTGTGCAACCTTTAAATAAAGTTATAATAACGTTTCTATTACATATTGGTAGCTGTCTGAGAATATACAATTATGATCCGAGCACGTTCTTGATGTATTTTTATGAGATTCGCCCCTTTAAATAAAATACTGATATTTCCTGTTATGGGATTTATTATTATGTTTGCTTCTCTGTGGTTCGGATCAGATTTCTTTTGATGATAACCGACCCCTGAAACTGTACTGGACCGTTATTTTCTAAATCAATAAATCCAACAAAATGCATGCACACAATTATGAAATTCAGCTAGAAAGCTCATCCATTCCTAAACACGTCTTATTATTATTATTATTATTATTATTATTATCTAATAAAAAAAGGGGGTTTTGTCAGACGGTCGAGATGAGAGCGCGTTAAACACGGAGAATATTTAAATTAAACGTCATTTGTGTGTGTTTTAATTACACAGGAACATAAACACGGTTGTTAAGAACAAAAGAATGAGCGTGTTAATAAAATATCATCGCGTTTAATCACATTAGAGAGTCTTGTAGCGCCGCGGATGCTGTGTGTGTGTCTGAGGTGTTTGGTTCAGAGCTGATATCGCGCGTGTATTTGACGGGAAGCGGTGCAATAATCTTACCGGTTGGTCGTGTGGATGGGTACGACGAGGCTATGCGAAGCGCTTCTGCGGCGGTCTGCGGGTTTTTCTCGGAGGCTCGGAGCTGTCCTCCGCCTCGGGTCGGTGCTGAACGCTTCGGTGCGGACAGCAGTCCAGCGGCAGCAGCGCAAGAGCCGAGAGCGCTACGATTCGAGCCGAGGCGCATCAGACGCAGCGGCCCTCCAGCGCTTAGGAGGAGCATACTGCGGGCGCTGCCGCAGCACTGACGGCGCGTCAAAACAACTCATCACATTAAAAAAACAAATAGCCGAATTAAGAAATAATAATTACAATTATTAATTATGCAGTAATTTATAGATATTTATATGACGTGATGGAAAGACAAGTATAAATGCGTGAATTCACTAGCAACACCTGGGTGATAGTTTTACCGACAATTACATTTCTGTATGATATAAACATTAAACATTAAAATAAAAATAAAATACTAATAATATATAAAAATGTGGATTTTTAATCGATGTTGGCGTTTGTTGCTGACTAATATTTTGTTATTATTTGCTTATAATTTCTTAGGTTTTCTTTGATAAATATAAAGTACTAAGAAGTGGTTTTATTTTAAGTATTTATCCATTTATTTAAATATTACTTTTAACCTCTGACGTTTTGAATGGTATTTTTCACATGAATAACATGTTTTATCATTTACACACACACAAATTATTATATAATCCATATAAAGAAATGTAAAGATATGTATAATGTGATAACAAAAAATACAAGTATAAAGGTGTGAATTCACTAGCAACACCTGGTGACAGTTTTACCACAAGAACATTTCTGTTACATAAACATTTTGAAAATAAAATATAATATATAAAATGGTTCTTTTTATCAGTGTTTAAGACAGTTCTAATGCTTAATATTTTGTTAATATTTGTTTAAAATTGATATATATATTTATTTTTTTAGGTTCCTTTGATAAATTTACTCAATTATCCATTTATTTAAATATTATTTAACCTTTGACTTTTTAACAGTATTATATATCCATGATAAATGTTTTTAAATATCTACAAAAAAATTAAAAGAAATAGAAATATAATAAAGGCATGAAAAATCAGCATATTAGAATTAGCTCCCAGGATCATGTGACACTGAAGATTTTAACTCAGAAAATTCAGAAATAAATGATGTTTTAAATAATCGATCTATAAAAGTTACTTTAAATTGCAATAATATTTTCACAATATTCTAAACATGTATGTATGTATTTAGTATTTGCTTGGTATTTATCTTATAATAACTTTTGTAACAGAACTGTATGCTTGAGGAATGCAGTTTTTTCTCTAATCATTTGTAAATTGAAAAATCAAAAATTAAATACTCTTTTGTTTTGTCTGAAAATTCATTGTCCCAAATTGTCATTTCTTGGTTTTAAAATTCACAGATAATTCTACTGATAATAGTTAATTACCTAATAGCCTGGAAAAAACCATGGATTTGTGCCTCAAATGCTTCACATAAATTACAGGACACACGAGTGTGAGTGATACCATCACCAAATATAAACACACTTAAGAAAAATAGTCCAATTTTATATTTATTCCCTCGGAGGAACTGCTGAAAGAGCAGCCTAACAGCCCAAAGCTGAAATCACATGTGGAAACGCGAACAAGGCACACAACGTTATAGATCAGGTCCCACAGCATCGCATCTACATTCACTGATATTATTATGAGAATACAGCCATCAGGAACAGAAGAAACGTAATAAGGCTTTAAACAGAACATGCATCTTATATACTGGCTGTACTGAACTGAATCTGATAAACTGAACCCACTGAGCTTTAGTCTGCCTACATCAATTCCACTTGCTTCTCCGCCAGTTCTAATAATTATAAATAATAAAAACCAAACCAAGCTGGGAAGTCACTTTACCATCCATAAGCACTTGCACATTTGTGGGAAAGAGCATCATTGGCTGCCTTTGTGAGAGAGTAAAACGTCATTGGTCGGTGCTGTGGGACGAAAGTGTTCCACTGGATGCGACGTGGGGTCGTGGTGATTGGCTGTGGCTTCTGGAGAGCGGTGCTGTCATTGGCTGTAGCTGTGGGATGAATGTCCAGGAGAGACCTGCCTGGACGGGCCTGTTTCAGGAACCAGACTGGGGTCTGAGAGGATTGATGTGGAGGTGCTGAGCTGACGGAGGGAGCTCAAAAACAGCTGAGAGAAACACAAGCATAAATGGGGTATGTTACACAAAACTGGATATTACCTGATAGATCCCACTCGATTTCTGATTGATAAGCAGGTTCTGTTGTTGTACAATGCAGATACCTTACAGATGCTGGCAACCCACTACTAGTGGGGAGGAATATTTATCAAATAACACAAAACATTTTTTTTTTTTTTTTTTTTTTTATTATTCAGCAAGGATGTATTAAACTGATCAAAAGTGACAGTAAAGTCATTTCTAACGTTACAAAAGATTTCTCCTTCAAATAAATGCTGCTCTTTTGAACTTTCTATTCAAAAAATCCTGAAAAACAAAAAGCATCACACCTTCCACAAAAATAACAATGTTTTCAACACTGATAATACTCAAGAAATGTTTCTTGTGTAGCAAATCGACAAAGTAGAATGATTTCTAATTTATAAAGACACACATACAGCATATATTTTGAAAATATTTACATTTATATTCATATAAATTAAAAAAAATTTTATATTTATTTATATAATATCAAAGTATAATTAATCCTATGTTTATATATGTTTAAATAAATAATGCATAAATATTTTAGATATTATAATAGTTTATATATTTTTATATATTTATTTAAAACAAAGTTTAATTAATCCAATAATAAAAGGCAATACAATAAAAATAAAAATCCTATTACACCCAAACACATGAACAAGAAGGCAGGGAGTGATAAATATGCCAGGATGAAGAAAAGTGGTTTGTTCAGAAAGGCAGTAAATGATTGAGGTCTGAGGGAACTAAGTGTGAAAGTGAAAGAGGACGAGGTGCCAATACCGGGTCTGAGCGCGGGCAGAGAGCAGTGCTGGTCCAGCCAGGACAGAGTACTGCGACACAGATCATCAACACTGGCTGTGGACACCATCCCATTAAACGACTCGAACAGCGGCTCGATGAGGATGCTGAACTAAGAGAACGGCTGCAGTTCAGGAAAATATCAAGATGTGGAGGACTTGCATCTTAACAGAATTAAACCTGCTGTTTAGACAGATGTTTGGGATGCTGATATCCAAAAAAAAAAAAAAAAAAAACTTCCTTAACATATCTTCTTTCAGAGTAGTTGAAAGAAAACCACCTTAAAAATACACATTTAAATGTGTTTCCTTTACTACACATCATCTATTTGCATCCAAAACTTTAGTTTTACACCAAACATCACAAAGGTATTTGTTCAGAAATATTATAAAATGTATAGTTCCGGTCCTTGATTCTGATTGGCTACTAGCTGTTGTAAATTACTTCCAAAACATACAGTACACCTTTATTTACTTTGTGTGTTGTTTGCAACCACTTTATTGCCAACACCAAGAATAAAGGCCCGCTTCACACGCTGACTATAACTATAAAGATAACGATAAAGATATAGTTCTAAAAATCATTTTCAGTATAAAGAACAGCAGCCCACACCACAACTATAACGATAAAGACAAAGAAAACGATGACGTTGGAATCACTTTCAAACGCATTTTTTCCAGCTGATGAACGATAAAAATTGACAGCCAATCAGAATCCATCCTGCTGTAACGTTACTGAGAACTTAAAGTGGCAGATGAGCCGCAGCTTAGAATAAACAGAAGATATCGCTTCGCTGGTGCACTTAATATCGCTATCTTTATCGTTATCTTTATAGTTATCTTTATAGTTATCGTTCTTGGTGTGAACGGGCCTTAAGCCACCACTACAATAAGCCCCAAGAAGCCGTGGTTTACTAAAGCAATAAGGCTTATTGCTTTATAAAACGGTTATTCCATACATGTAGTAAGGTTTCACAGAATAAAACAGAGCAAATAAAGAGTAATGATGTTAATGAAAATGTAGTTCCTCAGATACTGTTGTGGTTCAATCAAACTGGTTGCCGAGCAACACACAGATGTAAACAAAGGTGTGTGTTTGTAGAGTAATTTACAACAGCTTCGAACGTGGCTCAGCCAATCAGGAATCATGACCTGAACTCTCCGCTTTATAATACTGTTTTACTACTTCATTACAATCAAGCTTATAAAAGCATTAGTTGTGAGGTTGTGGCTTTACATTGAATTTATAACAGCTAGAGGGTTTTATAGATTCACTGTAAAACCACGGCTTCTGGGGCTTATTGCATTAATTAAAACTCATTTTCTACAAAATGTAATTTCTAAAACATGAAAATGTATTTCTTCTGGCTGTAAAAACCTGAAAGAATTTTGAATCTGTTCTATGTTTAGATTTCTCTCCTGGAAATATATATGCAAATGAGTACATATTTAATTAAATAATGCATCATTTGAACATTTAAAACAAACGCTTTTAATCATCAGCTGTAGGAAGCATGGTGATATCTATTAGTTAATTTCTTTTTAGCTAGTTCACCCGGCTGTTTAACCAACAAGACTTTCTCCTCGGTCGGCAATTTTGTTTCAGCTTTGATAGGATACGCATCCAGAACTTCCAGTTCTGCAGCTGCCTGAGCTCTCACATACTCTCTGAACTTCTCCCCTCATGTGGTCAAGCTACTGGGTCGCAGTTATTGGGACGCCTGTAGCCGGAAGCTGCTGCTGACACACACTACACACACACACACACAGTTCAATCACACATTCATGAAGATGTCTCTCATGTCTAGCACATTGTAAAACAGCTCAAACACACTCACTTGATGGCAGAGTTGAGTGTGAGGATCTCGTCTCGGAGTCTCTGGGCCTCCTCGTGAGCTGAGCTCTCCCGCTGCATCTACAGATGTACTCCTCACGCCTTCGCAGCGCGTCGCGGGTCTTTACTGATCTGAGACCGAGAGGAATGAGAACACAGAGGTGGAGGAAGCACGAGTGAAGATATTAAATAAGATAAGAAATCTCCCAGACATTTTCATCTGAAGTTAATTAGAAGCTAAAATCCACAGCTATTATTCTCTTGTGAAAAAGAAGTACTCATGCATGCTATTTACAATATTTACAATGAAAATGTATTATAGTTTAAATTTAAGAGTGCTTTTACATCTTCATATGTACTCATAATTACTACCACTGTCTTTTGAAATATGGTTCTGCACCAAATGTACTGACATTTATTGTAAACTAAAATAAACTATAAAGACTTGAAACATTTATGCATTTATTAATATTTTAAATTAACTTTTTAATATATATATTCGTTTTAAGTTGAAGTTAGTATTTTTTGTCATTTTTATTCTTTTATACTTCTATTAGCTTTTATTTATTTTCATTTCAGTACTCAAATCCATATTAACTATAAAAAAGTAATATCCAAGAGTACACTACAGATGAAATTATAATCAAGTGCTTTTTACATGCTTAGCATGTTAATCAACACAAAGCATGACAAAAGATTACAGCAATTAATTTAAATGTACTTAATGACACATTTATTGACACACTCCTATGGGCTTGTCATAATATTATATAATCTGCAAGAACAGTTTTAAAAAAAGACATCCAAGATTTAAAGTACACTTCGCTTCTTTTTTTTCCCCAGTGCTGACTGGATAAAGCCACTAAAACGAGTGTTACCTTTATACTGGGCTGTGAGCTGAGAGTCGTCACCAGGACTGTGTAACGTACAAAGCCAAGCTTGATGTTGAACCGCCTCTCTGCTCGGCTGAAATGTGCGTGATCCGACGTGGTGTCTGTCTGTAGAAGATTAAGACAATATGAGAAACACAACACACACCGAGCGATTAGAAATAATCATGTGAGGATTTGTGTTTTTTTACTCTTGTGGACTCCATCTTGGCTTAATCCAGGTAACCACTCTGGGCTTTTTCTCTGCTGGATTCAGAGGTGACATCTGTCCCATGTTTCCTGAAAAACTGACTAAAAAAAAAAACATTTCTAAACAAGACATTTCATTACTATTGGAATAAAACACGAGTTATTATGTGTGACATGATATAGTTGTAAATGTAAAAATACTGTAAATTATGGCTGCCCTTGACGTAGCCTTCATTAGTCGACTAATCGCATGTTTATTAATAAACAATTTAAATCATTATAATGACCCTTTAATAGAGTAATAAGGGCCTGGCACGATAAAAGCCGCTACAGCACACCGCCAGAAGTAATGATTATGAACGGGTCAGGAAGGAAAACAACAGAAGGAGATTGCATTATCATTTGAATGATTCGCTGATAAACTAGTGCTTTCTTTTGTTTTCGGCTTAAGAGATGGAAAGTGAGCGAACCTGACTCATCATCTCCGCCGTAATTGATGCGCCTGTGTGCATGTTGCATACGGATTACAATATCTGAGGAAATGTGTCTTCCATCTGAATTGGTCTATTTTGAAAGTAGACATTTCACTCTACTATAGGTATATATTTTTATTGTCTTGTAAGGCAAAGATATACACGGAGTTTCACATTCAAGTTCACAGAGACCGAGACGGCAGAAAGCGCATCATTATTTTGCGTTTGCGTTCATTATTTTAAAAAAGCGCAATGTTTTGTTGTTATTGTGAGTGCAAAACCAATACACGTAGAGTTCCTAAAGATTTGAAAGATGTAGTTTACTCTTATCTGTATGACCACAAATGTTGGAGTATTTTAAGAGCAATGTGAGCGCATTAATGGTCTATTAGTCACAGACTGCGTGACTTCACCTGTGGATTGTTTTTTATTTTGTTTGTTTCTGCCACTTAGGGACTAATAACATTTTGGTCGACTTCAAGCCTCTTTTCTCGTCAATTTCCATGAGATAGGTTTAATTGGCTATGGGGGAAGCCCGACTGTAAATATGAGTACGTAGCTGAGTTTGTTTCTTCATATCAGATTCTGAGAAATAGTATTTGCATCACTTGCTCATCAATGGATGCTCTGCAGTGAATGGGTGCCGTTCACAATGAGAGTCCAAACAGCTGATAAAAAAACATCACCATCCTCAACACCACTCCAGGCCTTATAATGTTTTTATCAGCTGTTTGGACTATCATTCTGACGGCACCTATTCACTGTAGAGCATCCATGCTGAGGACACTGATGCACTGCTACATTTCTCCAAATCGGGTTTGAGAAGGTATGAAACAAACTCATCTACATCTTAGAGTGAGTAAAATCTTTAGCAAACTATCAGTTTGGTGTAGTAAACCATTCCTATAAAAACCACACAGATCAACACACCTGTTAAACGTGGTGCTGTCAACTGTGTGCATTTGTACCGGGGAGAGTTTTTCTGTTTTGGGGATGAGAAGTGGTGCTTGCCTGGGCGCGGAGGCAGCGAGGAAATGGGACGCTTCCCTCAGCGCAGGTGTCGCTGTGGCCATGCGCTGACATGGGAGACTGACAGTGTAATGGAGATAGTGGTGGGATTGCAGTGGAGTCTAGGGGGGGGGATATGGGAAATCCAATCTGCGATCGTCCTCGACTGCTGCTCTTTGGCTGTCAGAGAATAATAAACATTTTTTGATGTTTTTTAAAGAAGTTCTGCTCCCCAAAGCTGGATTTATTTGATCAAGAATACAGTAAAAACAGTAATACTATGAAATATTATTACAGTCTAAAATAGTTGTTTTCTATTTTAAAATGTTTTTTATTTCTTTGATGGCAAAGCTGAATTTTTGCATCGTTACTCTCCGGTCTGATAAATGTCTGCGGGTGTTCATATAATTTTAACTTGTTTTACAGGTGCTGCAGTATTTTATTTGCTATGGGAGAGCTTAACCGAGAGATGGGTGACGTTGGTCTGCGGCCTTTTAACCCTGCTGAAGGAGCGTCAAAACTCAGTGATGGTTTTCCTAGAAAGTTTTTAAAATGTTAAGGAACGCTGTTAAATAATCACTTAGTTTATAAAAACAAACAGTTGCATAAACCTATATATGCATGTTAACATCAGTGTTATTTTGCTATTATTTGCAAATGAATGTATGTATGTATGCATATATGTATGTGTATATATAAAAAGCTGGGAAAGCTATGAAAGCTGGGTTCAAGCCCTTTCCAAAACTGTTTTTATTTTGTCATTTGTTTTGTTTACACCTTTATTATATATGTTACATGGTTTATCATGATAGGTTAAAGTTTTGTGGTGTTAAAAGAAAGGCTTTTATGCTTGCTGGAATAAACAAGTGAATTTTGCCAAGATATTTTCAGAGATGATAGACAAGATGTTTTAGAATAATAATTTGATGAAAACCTAATTTTGACAAAAAATTGACATTAGACCTATTTTTCATTACAGGTTTTTAGTTTTATTAATTTTAGTATTCAATTTAAAGCTGCAGTCCGTAACTTTTGGCGCTCTAGATGCTAATAAACCAGAACTGCATGTGTCTTACAGAAAGAACATTGTTTATATGTGTAAAAATGTTATTATAGGTGTACCGTAGGTGATTCAGGGACAAGCTACAAATCATGGCTTGAACATGGATTCATGAATGTACTTGCTTATTACCATAAATTTGTAAATTTGTTTAAACACATAAAAAAGTTACCGACTGCAGCTTTAAAAACTTATTTTTTTTCAGTTTAGTTGACAAGGCAAGATTTCCTTTTTTTTTACTTTTTTCATTTACTATTTATATTTTATTTCAGCTTTAATTCAATTTACAAAAAAAACTATTTTCACATTAATACATGACATAATACATGTTATTTTACTATTTTTTATATATACAATATAAAAATCAATTACTATTTATAAAATCGAGAATGGTTTTATTTTCATATTTTAAGTTTTTATTTTAATTTTTGTTTAATTTTAATACAGTAATTTTATCTTAAGCTTTATTGTATCTTTTTGATTAGTATGTTTATATATATATATATTTAATATATATATATTTATAATATAATTATACTTTCATTTATTATATTATTTTTATTATTCACTTTCATTTATTTTTATTTTTGTTCCGTTTTTGATAATCTCTATATTTCATTTAATATCATATTAAGATCTAATTAACAAAAAACATTTTTTATATAGATTTAGTTCCAGTTAGCTCAAAATTAGTTTTGAAACTGGGACATCCTTTAGTCCGTCCAGATGCTCACTGGGCAAAAAACTGAAGAAACGAAGCATGAAAAAATCGATAAAAACGATCAAAATGATAAAAGATGCTATTGAGATCTGGAAGACAGCAGATTGGCCAGGCAGCTCGTCTGAGTGGGCGGGGCTGTAGATGAAGTCATCACCCTGGGAACCATTGGGCTCTTCCTGTCTTTTGTTTGTGCTTCCCCCCCGCCAGTGGCCACGCCCCACCTGCTGCGGCACAGAGAAGCAGATGAGAGACACCAGGTGAAGGCCAGAGACGGGGTCAGCGTCATGGGCTGGTAGCTCAGAGACATGCAGGTGGCCAGGAGGATACATCTCGGCCACGCTGAGAGTATCCCTGCTGGGCCTCCAGGGCAGCAGGGCGCTCGTGGGCGAGCGCGTATGTGCGTGATAACCGTGCGATGTGGCAGCCGCACAGGTCACGTGTTGGCCGGAACGAATATCTGTTTGTTGTCTGAGGAAGGTTGATGGGTAGAAGCGTTCCTGTTCCATGACACCCGCATCTTCAAGGGGCGCCCGACCGATGAAAGAATCTCTGCGGAACGTAACGGGACCAGACCAGCCGAGGAGGCTCAGAGAGTGATGGAAGTCAACTGAGTATTCCTGATGACCTTTGAACTTGGGGTCTGGGGTTTCAGCACTGGTGGTGAAGGTCAAGTCGGGGTCGATGGTCATGGCGAGGATAACTGGGGCCAGGAAGTATTACTGCTGAGGACAGCTGGGATAAACTTTCAGCTGAGAGAGGAGGCTAAAAATGAAAATTGAAAAAAAGTTAAATTATTTGGCAGTTTTTGACATACATTTGGAAAAATGGAAAAAATGCATTAAATTTATGTTAAATCTCATGAGGAAAATAGTCCGAAACACGGCACACATTTTAAATAAAACAAATGATTATATTATATGTTAATATAATAATTGAATTAATAGACATTTTAATTTCACCACTATTTAGATTTTTATTTATTTATTTTAAACATTCTGAGTTGAAAAGTGCTTATTTTCACATACTACTTAATTATAATATAATATAATATAATATAATAAATATAATATAATTAATAAATAAATATAATATATATATATAATTAAATAATATAATATATACAGCAAAAGCACAGCACAGCACAAAACACAATCTAATAATCATGGTTTAAAAAGCATGGGACATGGTATTTCTACATTAAATTTTGGAAACAAAATGATTGTAAACTGTATGTATATTACGTATATAAGGTGCGGTCATATACTTAGACTATCATAAAGTGATAATTTCACTAATTCCATTCAAACAAGTGAAACTTGTAGATAGATTATTCATGCAAACAGACTGATATATTCAAAGTTCTATTTATTTTAATTTTGCTGTTTTAATGACAACTAAGGAAAATCCACAATTCAGTATCTCAGAAAATTAGAATATTGGGAAAAAGGTTCAAATTGAAGACACCTGTGCCACACTTCTAATCAGTTAATTAACTCAAAAACACCTGCAAAGCCTTTTTAAATGGTCTCTCAGTCTAGTTCTGTAGGCTACACAACCATGGGGGAAGAAGACTGCTGACTTGACAGTTGACCAAAGATCTAATTACACATTGACACCTTGCACAAGGAGGGCAAGACAAAAAAGGTCATTGCAAATGAGACTGGCTGTTCACAGAGCTCTGTGTCCAAGCACATTAATAGAGAGGCTTAAGGGACGGAAAAAGATGTGATAGAAAAAAGTGTACAAGCACTTAGGGATAACCGCACCTGGAGAGGGGATTGTGAAACAAAAAACCCATTCAAAAAATGTGGGGAGATTCACAAAGAGTGGACTGCAGCTGGAGTCAAAAAGCTTCAAGAACCACTACGCACAGAGTATGCTGCAAGACATGGGCGTTCAGCTCCCCTCGCATTCCTTGTGTCAAGCCACTCTTGAACAACAGACAGCGTACAAGAAGCGTCTCGCTAAAAGACAAAAGGACTGACTGCTGCTGAGGTGGTCCAAAGTTATGTGCTCTGATGAAAAGTAAATTTTGCATTTCCTTTTGGATATCAGGGTCCCAGAGTCTGAGGAAGAGATGGAAGAAGCCGGGGGGGGCACACAATTCCACGTTGCTTGAGGTGCAGTGTAAAGTTTCCACAGTCAGTGATGGTTTCGAGTGCCATGTCATCTGCTGGTGTTGGTTCCACTGTGTTTTCTGAGGTGTCCAAGGTCAACACACAGCCGTATATACCAGGAATGTTTTAGAGCACTTCATGCTTTAGCCTGCCTGCTGACCAACTTTATGGAGATGCAGATTTCATTTTCCACCCAGGGACTGGCACCGGCACACAGTGCCAAAGCTACCAGTACATGGTTTAAGGACCATGGTATCCTGTTCTTAATTGGCCAAGCAAAACTCGCCTGCCAACCCCTTACCCCCATAGAAAATACTAATGGCGAGTATGTGAAGAGAAAGATGCGATATGGCCAGACACCAACAATGCAGAAGAGCTGAAGGCCCACTTATCAGAGCATACCCTGCAGGCGGCTCATAACACCTGCAGCCAGTTTGCCACAGACCCCCTGATCGACTCCATGCCACGCCGCATGTGCTGCAGTAATCAAGGCCACCAGGGGAAGACCCCAACTAAGATATTGAGTGAGCTGTACATGCTCATACTTGTGTCTTTCTATTAACTTTTAGTTGGCCAGATTTCTAAAAATCCTTTATTGTATCTTGATTGGTTTAAGTTATACTTCTATTTTCTGAGATACTGGAATTGGGATGTTCCTAGTGTCAGTATAATCATCAAAATTAAAAAAATAAACATTTGAAATATAACATTCTGTGCCTTTAATGAATTAATATAAATACAAGTTTCCTTTTTGAATGAATAATGAACTTTTTGATGATATTCTAATTATTGACCAGCAACCTGTATATAGATATATATATATTATAATATATATATACTATATATATATATATATATATATATATCTATATGATAATAATACGAATAAATACAGTTAATATAACAATAAAAAAATAACATTTTAAAAAAATAAAAGGTTTTATGTAATTTTCAGAATGAATCAAGTAATTTGTAATGGATTCTGCTAAAAATTAAACTCTGGAATATAACAATAGCAGACGGAGGAAGTGTTTGGGAAAACAGTCATGTTTACAGTTTTGTTTTTGGGGACTTTGTGGCACTCGCAGTTACACACTTTTTTAAAAACCATGAATGAGTGCTTTTACCTGTGTCAGCAGAGATCCTGTGTGTGTATCATCCCGACTGGTGACGGCAGAGGAAGCAGCTGAAGGAAACCCAGGGTAGACGAACTCTCAAAGAAGCTGCAGTCTGAATAACCCCCGTGCTCCGTCGGGTGCCGCGGAAATCATAAAAATGTCTAGAGAGCAAAAACCATGAAGTTAAATCTTCTCAAGTAGGTGAGAATGACTCACGTTTTCTTCAAACACATCCTGAAAATCGCAATGGCTTAAAAAATGACTTTAATGGGCTCAGAAGAAACGTAAAACTGAATCTAAAAAGTTTTCACTACAAGCAAGCGCCCATGCAGCATGGTTTAGTCTCTCACAGTATCTAAACTATTCCTCTAGACCTGCCAAACCCACAAGCAACCAATCAGGATGCCTCCGGAAAGGGTATTTTCCACCTCAGATGATGCGTTCCTCATGTGGCCATGAAATACCAGACATTAACGTTTCACAATCACATGCACGCTTCAATAGAGTGAATTTACAGGATCATAAGAACACTTACCACTGTGACGCTACTGAGCAGAATACATAAAGCTAAGAACATTTACAGTTCAAACGTCGAAGCTCATGGAGTTGTGTTGTTTTCTGTGAGAAACCTGGAAACTGCCACAATGAATGAGTCCAGAGCCCCCGTGACCTGCCGAGTCCTGCCAGCTGAACACAGCAAACACTGCCAGGAACAGACAGTCAATATGCTGGTGCACTAGGGGCCTTTATCCAGCCCCGACATATTTTGATTTTATCATTAAGAAATCATATTGATAATTAAAATCAAAGCAGATAATTTATTTTTTGAATATGTTTTGAACACGAAGCTTTTTAATAAAATTACACCTGCATATTCGGACACAGACAGAAGCCAAATCAGTACAGAATTGGAGGGATCTGAATGAGTGAAGGGTGCTGCTGTCCTACAGTTAAATCATGCCTACAAATGAACTCACTATTCAGGGTGATCACATCCTGTCTGACTTCCACCTTCAGTCATTGATCTTTAGCCTGTAAATGGACCCCTGTCGCAGGAGAGGAATGCCACCAATGCCCCAAAGGGGGTCAAAAACACATTCATTGCCCTCTAGACAACCCAAAAGTTGAGCAAGTGCACGATTGTTGGGCCATCCTCCACTAAGCTTGACGCATATATGAACTTCGAACTCCCTACAGCGCCGCAAGTATACAATACTTCTATCAACTAAGTATCTATTCATAAATTCATCACCTATTTATTTTTTTTGCTTTCCAAAATAATATTCTTCTTAAAAATTTTATTTTCAATCAATAAAAGTAATTTTTAATGAAATTTTATTTAAACAAATAATCATTATATTATACAGCAATCAGTTATTGAGTTATTAATTGCTATATTCAATTCAAATTATATTCTTAACAAAATGTCAAACTACAGATTAAAAAATATTTTCACACATATTAATCATATATGATATGAAGGATACTGAAATATCTGAGACAAGACGAATATTTTATTCACAACTATACTTCATTTTATATTTAATTTATTTAAAATTATATTTATTAAGATGCAAGTTACCGCCAAACATTTTTCCGAAACAGTAATCAATCTATAAATAATTCATTTATATATATATAATAATATATATATATATATATTTATATTATATATATATATATATTATCTATTTATTATATATATATATATATATATATATATATATATATATACCGTAATATTTCTGAAAAATATTACATATCTATTTATTTTCATTAATTTATATTATAAATAAAATATTTAATATTAACACTAACATTTTATGCAATTATATACATGCATATGTGTGTATTCATATATACATAATAATAAATATACAGTGCTTAATCATTTTAGCAGCACAAAATAGTATATATATATATATATATATATATATATATATATATAAAATATCCAAAAACTATATTTAATGTAAATTATATTTAAATTATAGTTTTTTATGTAACATTAAAAACTCCAGAGGATATATATTTTTTAAATATTGATCAATATATTATTAGTGTAAAAATGTGATCAATATCTATATTCATGATTATATTTAATTTCAATTATATTTAACTACTGATAAATAATTGTTAAGTAGATTATTAATGGCCAATGTTATTGTATTGAAGGATTGAAAAACTATTCACATTGATTTTTTGTTTATTCCATTATGATAATGACTAAATTTAATTTAAATTATATTTCATATTAGCATTCCAACTACAGTAAGAAGGGGTAAATATAAGCCTCCATTTTCAAGCCACTCTTTGCTTTAGGATCCATGGCATCCAAGGCACCAGGAGTGGCACACAGCATATCAAAAAAAAACAGTTTAGTTTTGAGTTATAACCGCTGAGCAATGGCAGTGTTAAATCAAGACGGCGCATATGAGGGGAGTTCATTAAACTCACCTGGAAGGAGGTATGCATCAGGTCGTCCTAAGCTGGGCTTGTAATGGAGTCAATCCGGGCTGGATCATGTCTGCAGTTAATGGTTGTGCGATGAAGGGTGTGAGTGGGAAATCTACTGTAAGGATGTGTGTGTTTAACACCTGACTCTGTTTGGAGAAATTATTCTTTTTTAAAGTTCCTCGGTTAGGGTTGTGGGTCCTTCCCTGAATATTTTTATAAAAAACTCTGTGATACCATTTCCATCTCTAAAATCATCTCATTTGATGAACTCCTAAAGTAAAGACTTGAAAGGCATTAAATGTCACTGAAGATGTATATTATATTGCAGTTTTTTAAAATAAGCCAAATATCTTTCCAAGATCAATATATAGTGACCACAGAATCATTTATCATATATGTTTTTCATATGAGAATGCAGATAATGGCCATGTGCTGTAAGACTCCAAAAATGTCATGTTTTATGAAGGTAAATTTATTAAGACCTTTTTAAGAGAAACTAGAAAAGTTAAGGAAAATGAAGTTATCTAAATGTAAATGTCTAGGACACAGAAAATGAGTTGTATTAGCAACACTTCAAAGTTTGAAAAGTTCAATCAAAGCAAAATGAAGTTTCTCTTTCAGAAATTGAGCCAACAAAGGAAGCTTCTATATAGTTAAAACCAACAACATCTCACAACAGGTTCAGCACATCCACTTAAAAAGAAAACAACAAAGCCATATATCCATTTGACAGATTTTTTTTTTGTAGTGTATGTGTTGTGTGTGTGTGTTTTTAAGCATAAATTACTCCTAGCATCTCAATATCTCTCAATCTTGATCTAAGCAACGTTTAACATTTGTATTGAAGGCCAAGACATTAAATGTTGTAGGAAGATATGCTTTTTTCCCCCCGATTGCATTTGCAACATTTAATAGCATGACTTTATGGGAGAATTAGAATTTGTTAAGACCACAAAATCACTCCATAAAGCCTGTAATTAAAAATAGCCCAATGTGAATTATTACACGGCATGCACCAATAACTAGGGCATCAATAAACCGTTTAACCCTGGTACCGCATCTTGAACGGCCAAAAACAATACAAATTTTCTGGGTGGAAGGAATGAAGGTGGGTAATGAATTTGGATGAACTGTGACTCTATGGACTCACTGTTTTGGCGGTCTCCGTCCAGGGACTGGGTTTCGGGTCATGGTGAACAGTGTGTCTGAGATGTCTGACAGGAGCAATCAAAGTCAAAAATGTGCACTTCCCTCTGATACGGCATCGGGCTTGGATGATAGACTGGGCCATTTTTCGCCTGTCCTGCTGATAGGACTCTGTGGAGAACGGCAACAAGACAACTACTCATACTCAAACTGTAATACTTAATGTTAAGCTTTGATAACATCACTAACACTAAAAAGTATTATGATGCGTTCAGTCGCAAACGCCATAATAAAGGTTCTACTTTTACATATGACCACAGGAGACCGTGTTTACAAACCACAAGCACAAACTTTTTATGTAACTGTGGCTCACACGCTTCTACATTAATGCGTGTCAATATGCACTGCATTATCCTTTTAAAATGCGGTGAGATGTCTTTGCTAAGGTGCAAAGGCTGCGTCATGCACAAAACAATCTGTTCCTGTATAAACGAGTCATTTTCTGTCTGAAGGCCTTGAGGAAATGTATTGAAAAATCCTGTTGAGAAAATATAATACTTTCTGTGTTCACACCCAGAGCAAAGAAATGAGAAAGAAAACAAGATTACAGAGGAATCTATCTTTAAACATGAAAAAGCATTTGGCAACCCATTGTTTAAAAAAAAAAAAAAAAAAATGTAGGGCAGGACTTGATTTAATCCATTGGGAATTAATTAACTTAACAGCAAATGGGGAAAAAATTGTTTAAAGGGGGATTTTTAGCAAAACAAACATACTGTCACAGTCGGGCAAAACAAGTGCAGTATAATAATAATTAACAAAATAATAATATTAATAGAAATGCACAATAAAACAACTTAAAATTTGTTGTAAAAATGTTTATTATAATTTATCCTTGCCTATCTTTTTTTTTTTTTTTTTTTATTCGTGTGCCCTCATAATCGTTTAACCAAAACATCCCTCACGCTCCAAGCCAGGTAATCTTTGTTTATTAAACTGAAAGCATAACAAAATATTTTCATTACTTGAAATAAAATAAACACTAACCAAAAAATTTAAACGACATTGGAATTCAGCTAGTTGGCAAGGGCAACATTTATTCAGTTTCCGTTTAGTTTTTACTTTAAGTAAAAAAAACTAAACCTAAAAAAAACTAAACTTACCTTAAAAACAGACATTTAGACAACCACATAACAACATAGACATAAAAAAAAACAAATAAAAAATTACGAAAACAAATAATCATAATTCAAAATAGTAATCAGTAAGATTGATAACAGTATATCAAGTAAGACTAAAACAACACTGTGCCTCCAGTACCTGGCGCTCACCATGTATATGCCAATTAGCAAATGCCGCACGATCCACTGATGCACAAATCCCTTTCCACATTTTCCTACAATTTGTTCTCTTCTTTCCGAAGAGCTGTTGAACATTTTGTGATGAAAGATTTCTTTTCTTTGGAAGGTCAAGCACGTGAGGAATCGTTTCAACTCATAACACACCCAGAAACGTGTATTAAAAGAGCAATTTAGATTTCATGTTGACTGACAGTTACACAACACAAACCACTCATCCCTACTCACCGTTTTACTGGGAGAAACATCCCAAGTGCATCTGTTCAAAATGACCTGAGAGATCGTTCGGTCTCGTTCTATCTGTCCCATTTGCTGATTTTCCTACTCTCTCACGCAGGGGGGGGGGAAACCTTGGAGGCTCTCGGCACTGGGCCGCCATATTTATAGGAATACCAGCATTCAACAGTGGCAAATATCGTCTTTAAAATGAAAACTACCTACGGTATGTTTTCCACTTTCTTTTTTCCTGTGCACAAAGGGTGGCAAAATATCAGTATTGGTGCTATGAGCGTGTTTATACGTTGTTGGGTTGTCTTGTGGGCCCTCGGTGCTTACGTGTTGAGTTCGTAAACAACCACAGCATTTACAGACAAATGGTGTTAAAAGACAGAAACCGCCCTTGCTCAATCCCATTAATGTTGTCAGTTTCTCAGTTTTTTTTTCTCTCCCGGTTTCTCTGTATCATTTTGAAGGCGAGGCGGCTCGTTTGTTCCTGACCCATTTGCCCGCGTAGCTGTGTGGAGGTACACGAGAGCAACTCACTGCCATTGTGTGTCTCCTGCTGGTCCACACTGACACACTTGCATGCTCGCAGCCCAAGGGCAACCAGGGACACTTTCCCCGTCCTGATCTGTAGCATAATACTACGGGTGCCTGCTTCAAAGTAGTCAGCTCTAATCTGTGTGGATTTTTTTTTCAATCGTGTTTTTTAGGATCCAACAGGGTGGAAAACGGTGCATCTGATAACTTAGCAAAGAACCTCACACCTGTCTGGAGCCACAAATTTGTGTGATCAAAGTGTCCAAAACCTCTCTAAAACTCAGCAAAACAGAATTATCTCGACATAAGCTTGGCGTCTTTAGTACTGGTTTTAATGCGTTGTTTCTAGTCTTTGTCGGTGAAATTTAGCATCAGTAAGATGTTTAATTTGGGTAATGTTTTTAGTTATGTGTTTTAGAGAGAAGTCTCTTTTGCTCACCAAGGCTTTTGATTTTTTTGAATTTTAAATTATTATTTATTATTAAAATTTAAGTTTTCTATCTGAATATATAGTAAAATGTAATTTATTTCTGTGATCAAAGCTGAATTTTCAGCATCATTACTCCAGTCTTCAGGGTCCTTCAGAAATCATTCTAATATGCTGATTTGCTGCTCGAGAAACATTTCTAATTATTATTCAATGTTGAAAAACAGTCCTGCTGGCTTCATTTATTTTTGGCAATTTCAGTTTTTGTGGTTTACAAAAACATAATAATTTGAACAAATTTACCATTAATACAGATGCTGTATCCATTGCATCTGACATGTTTTCCCAAATCACACGCTCCCAAATCAACTCATAAGTTGGGTTAAATCTCATTTGGGGCCTAAGTTTTATGGAGAGAGCCAAGGTGACATGACTCGAAATAATATAAAAATACAAATAACAAGCAGTCATACACCACTCAGCCAATATCAACAAACAAGTGGTGATACTATGTTTGAAAACAGTTGCGAGCTGCAAGTCGTGTTTTGTGATACATTGAGGACATTGGGGAGTGTTTCAGGCAATCGAGGGGCCGGAACAAACAGCATGTTGATCGTGAATATAGAAACCTTCAAAGCGGTATAAATGTTCTTTCCTGACTTCCGGAGCAAAAGAGAAACCGCATTCCTAATAAAACTAGGAATTTATTTTCAAAAAAGACTGGCTGAAACCGCCAACAGGCGGGGAACTGGCGTATTAGTATTACCTTTGCAAATACCATAGTACAGTATATAAGCTATGGTAGTCAAACGGGATAGCCGTATTATCCGAAGCCATCAGAACTTTTCTTATTTGACTCCACATCGTGCAAACTCTTCACCGTCCACCAAAGCAGCACATGATAAAAAACACATGCTTAAAAGGAAGTTCTGCCGCATTCAAATCTGGCAGAAGGATAGGGTGCAGATTTGATTTAAAGCTGAAACGTGAGCTGTGCTCTGGATGTAGCCAGGCCGAAAACACAGAGAGAAGATAGCACTTCCAGTCGCTGAGTCAGGCAATCAAGTTGACTCTTTTCTGCATCCGTATGACGCACATCAATGTAAGCGGGCAAACGTTTGCTCACCGTTTTTCGACAAGAAAAGCTACACTTTTTACGCGATGGCAGCACGGGAAAGCAAAAAAGCAACAGATGAACGGGAACAATCCCGGCACTTGAGCGGTAGCATAACATGTGACCATACTAATAGTAAAAGCGTAACGTCTACGTCTAACTCATCAATGATTGACACCACGGCCATCATCGGAAGCTGCGTTCTGTCACGGCCCTATATGATATTAAAGCGCTTACTTCGGCCAACAGGGTCGAATAAGTAAGGCAAATCTGTGTGTTACATCATGGAACCTTCGGGTGGTGGTCAAACCTTCCAAAACAGGCATAATTTGCATCCTCTCACATGTCAGCTGTTCGCTAGTGTTCTCCCTTCCCTTCCCGAGCTGCCTTCTACCCTTTATCCTCACCTCACCTCCGGACAGATGCACAGGAAGGCGCCGAGGGGACGGGGGGAATAAGGGACGGGGGGGGAAGGATTGGGTAGGAAGGGGCGGGACCAGCCGCAGTAGATTTTGTTACACAAAATTTCGGTTAACTGGGCCAAGCGAAATTTGCAAAAATATGGTTTTGATCTTGTCATCTTGGATGAAGTATTGATTTATCACTACCCACAAATACCCACCATAAAATCTGGAGTTCAAAGGACCATCAAGATCCATCATCTGTACTGGTTGATACAACATGAAAGGTTTTAAGTAGATTTTCTTGAACTGGACCCATTACTTACTGACCTATATGTCTGTTGGTTTATAAGTAATGAAATTCAATGCGAGTGTGGCCTGAAACTACCACAGCCCTAGCTACTGTAGTACAATTATGACAACTACATTTTTCGCACTCTGTTCGGAGATTACTGTTGCAAAACTTCAGGAGCATGTTTCGAATGATAATCCATGCTTACTAGTGGGCAGGTTTTAACGTTCTAACACAAACAATCACCCAAAATCAATATCTGATGAAATATTTCATCAGAAAGAAAAATCACTTTAGAAAATCCTATGACTTCAAAAACAGTTTTAATATTATCTGGTATTTCCAGGTTTTCCACGACTATAACGTTAAAACAATATTTGGCACTTGTTTTAATCACATTAAAACAACTTTAATGTGATTAAAACAAGTTTGACTTACTTTTCTTAAAGGGATAGTTCACCCAATAATGAACGTTTGGATCTCACATTCTTCAGAATATAGTTTTTTGTGCTTCTTGATCCAAAATGAAGGTCATTTAAAGGGAGTAAATGTTCACAAATTTTCTTTTTTGTGTTTAAATATCTATTTAAGTGAAATGTGTAGCTTTTTGTTTTGCACCATTTAGCGATTGCAAAAAACCAGACTACTTAACTGTCAGTGACTGCATTAAGAGGGCTACATTTCTCTGTAATCTTACCTTCTGTAGCATGGAGAGCCAGTCTTTGTTCTCTGAAGCTAAAAAAATAAATAAAACAAATTTACATCAGATATAGCAGTGCCTTACAAAACTAATGGATATTACAAACAAACAGGAACCTGACCTTGCAAAAAATGGCAAAAAACTCTCTACTCTTGAATCTTAATAAATGGTTCAGTACCTGAGATTTTGAGGATACGGTTTTTTTGCACTTTGTGAGGTGAGATTTATACATATCTGAAAGCTGAATAAATAATCTTTCCACTGATGTCTGGTTTTGTTAGGAGGACAATATTTAATGAGATAAACTATTTGAAAATCTGGAATCTGAGTGGAGCAAAAACATCTAAATATTGAGAAAATCATCTTAAATCTGTCCAAATGAAGTTCTTAGGCAATGCATATTACTAATCAAAAAAAAAGTTTTGATATATTTAGGTATGGAAATTTACACAATCCCCCTCCCCTGGAACATGTCTTTGGAACTGATCTTTAATATCCTAATGATTTTTGGCATAAAAGTAAAGAATCAATAATTTTGACCCATAGCAGTGTAGTTTTGGTTATTGCTACAATTTTACCCCAGAGACTTAAACTGCTTTTGTGCTCGTAGGGTCACATTTTGCAATTCTGTTTGGCCAGTTTACAGATATGTTTGTACCATAATCTACTGAGAGCTTTGATGAAGCCTTTCTGTTGTCAGTGAATATTAGTGAATATATATAAGTAAATATTGTGTCAATAACTATTGGGCAATTTTTAATGTTTAGTCACGTGCGGTACTATTTATATTGGAATTAGATGGGTCCTCTTATCACTTTCTAGACATTAGGACTGCAAATGAAAAAATTCTGCATTAGTCGACTTTTGCATTACCGTTTATTATGAGAATTTATGTCCATTGGTGTTTATTAATGAAGAATCATGAATGATGAAAATTTACAGTATTACATTTACAGTTCAAAACTGTTTGGAAGCAAAAAAAACTTATTTCTTTTTATAAATATATAACAAAATGATAATTATATAATAATAAAACTTGAGCGCAAATCTGTATCTTAAGAATGATTTCTGAAGATCATGTGACAAACTGAATGAGATTGGAGTAATGATTCTGAAAACCATTCAGCTTCGATTACAGGAATAAAATGACAGTTTACAATATATTACAACAGAACAACAGTTTTTGAAATTGTAATAATATTTCACAATATTTACTGTTTTATTGTATTTTAATCAAATAAATGCAGCCTTGTGACCAAGAGACTTTCTTTCAAAAACATAAAAAAAAAATCTTACCAACCCCAAACTTTTGATTCCTAGTGTATCTGTGTCCCAAAATGTGTTCTGGCCATATGAGGATTTTAAAACGCCCACCAAATTATATTTTCATCTCCCCCCCCCCCCTCACTCTTTTCTTATAGTAAATCCTCCATTTTGTTGATAATTTTTTTCCCCCTTAATCACCACCTCTATCCGTCCTCTTCCAGTAGCTTCCTCCCTCCAAAACAATCGCCTGTAAACGCCATAAATAAACACATCAGACACAGCAGGTGATGCGCCAAACATCAAAATCTTCTCTTTTCATTGAAAGGAATTAACTTGATTAATTCAGGTCTGTCTTTTGAGATGGGACTCGCCTCAGGGGTTTGCCGTGAGCATCCGCCTCCGAGCCCTCCAGTGGCGTGACAAACCCACACACGGGGTTCTTCTTCCTTTTCTCCACATCTAACGAGAATTTAGCATCACCATATCATTTTTGTAGTTCATTTTGCATTTTTATGATGTATTTTGTATTTTTAATGTTGAAGTTTGTAATATTAGTTCTTCGTATTAAAATTCAAACTAATTGTTTTTTGTTAAGGGGTGGGAACAAAGTACTTTTTATTATGTGGTGTGTTATTCATATTATTTCATGATTATAATATTAAAGAACCTGAGTGCATTAAAATCACCACTGAAGCTGTAAGTTTAGTTACATCAAAAACTGTGATTTTACTCTGTCTTTGCTAAGAAATATAGCATAGCAATTAAGTACCAAAGCTATTTTTAATAATAAGAAATCACAGGGGCAGCGTCTACAACAAGTTTCTGTGCTCCTGAATGTTTTCTCTGTGTGTGCAGTGTGATCTCCAATCTCTCTCTCTCTCTTCGGTTCTGTGCGAGTGATGTTTGCGCTTTAAGAAAGCAACTTCCTTGTGCATTAGCTTTAATTAAAGCAACTTCTTGTTAAAACAATTTTAATTTAATTAAAGCAACTTCTTGTTAAAACAATTTTAAAACAATTTTAATGTACACCTTCCGCTGTGTAATAATACATAGTTGCATTTTGTGAAAAAAAAAAAGTCAGTTGAGATTTGCTATATAGTATATATATAGATTTATGTGAGTGTACTGTATATGCATGTGAATAAAAGTTGGATGCAATATATATATCCAAGTTGTAATGCACTGTATAGAGCTGTACAGTTTACATTTTGCGATAATATAAATAATCAGCAGCTAAGTATCAGCTATATAGCGAACACATACTTGGTCATTCATGAGGAATATTTTACTAAAACAACGTCCTGGGAAACATTTTTACATGAGAAATGCAGTAACTTGCTGTGTGAACAAAACGACTAGAAATGAGATCAGGAGACTCACACTGAATGAACATGCCCTCCAAATGCGCGTTATTCAGCCGGATTTTATCCCTCCACAAACAACCTCAAGAGCTTTGAAAGAATTCCACTTTGGAGACACAATCTTTCCCCACTGAGGAGAAACACAGACACCACTTCAATCAACCATTAGATGTCACATGTCACTTGCATAGTAAATATAACAACCATAAATGAACCGAAATGTGCAGCACTAAACTACATGTTTGAGACTAAGACACACAGGTCTTGATGTATTGCAGGACAATGGTGAAATCTTCCCATTTTCAACCCGGCTGGCTCTGTATAAACATGCTTTTCTCCATCCAGCACGCCACTCTGAACTGTGTTTTGCAGCTGGAATAATTTCATCAGTCTAATGCAGAGCGACACAGCTGCCCATCCGCACATATTCTGACCGCAACTTTACATAAACCATTTTACCCGATGGTTCTTAGTGCACTTAACCTCTAAAAGCAGGAGACAAGTGAACTGAGAGTACTGTGTTTCACTCTGTTTGCTATGAGTCCGGTGAGAATGATTGCTGAAATGTGGAATATGACAACAACAAACCCTTACAAATAAAACAAACACTGATAGGACGTCATCAGGCTGAATAAAAATTCAATAAAATATCTGTTCCTCCTTCCTGTATACGCCACTGCTAGGATACACATAAGTGCAGGCGTGTAGTAAAACAACAAAAGGATGGCAGCAATAAAATATTTACTTCCAAAGCTTTAATTGTGTCGCCGAACCCCTTTTAAGTTAAATCTACTATCGATAATTTAATAACACTTGTTTCACAGTTCTATGAGGGCGGTGGTTAATACAGCGGTTTTCTCAATTCCAGGGGCCCCCCCCCCCCCCCCCCACCCCCCCTCGCAATGATGAACAAATAAAATATCAGATGTGTTTTAGTAAGTGTTTTATTTGATTTTGAATGTTAATAATATTTTCATTTTACATTTTTAGAATTTAATAATTCTAATTAAACTTCCTGCTGTTTCCCTCACAACCCCTAAACCAGTTTGGGAAACCAGTCATTACATAAAAAATATTTTACGTTAGTGACCCTGGAGCACAAAAGCAAGTCTTACAGTCGCTGGGGTATATTTGTAAGCAATAGCCAAAAAAATACATTGTATGGGTCAAAATTATGCGATTTTTCTTTTATGCCAAAAATCATTAGGATATTACAGTAAGGATTTTTTTCATAGTTCCATGAAGAGATTTTGTAAATTTACTACTGTAAATATATCAAAAACTAAGAGCTTCAGTTTAGGCAACTTTAAAGATGATTTTCTCAATGGTTTAGATTTTTTTTTGCACCCTCAGATTCCAGATTTCATATAGTCCCGTATCGCGGCCAAATATTGTCCTAAACAACCCAAACATCAACAGAAAGCTTAAATTATTCAACTTTCGTATGATTTATAAAATCTCAATTTTATAAAACGTGACCCTTATGACTGGTTTGTTTTCCTGGGTCACATTTACATTTCAATAATTTTAACAAGGCATTCACATGTTCTATGATGCTGGTTAATGGTTACATAAAATGAATATGAACAAATAAAGTTTTATCTTTTTTAGTTAGTGTTTTTATTTTAAAATCTTTTATTAATTGTAAATTTTACATTTTTATGAATTAATTAATCCAATTAAACTCCCTGTTGTTCCCTCACAAGCCTTTAAACCAGTTTGGGAAACCATGCTTTCCATTAAAAACATTTTAATTCAATATTTCAATAATTTAACAACACATTTCACATGTGCACAGTTCTGATGCCAGTTAATGGTTGCATGAAATGTAGATAAAAAAATAAAATATTTCTAGTTGTGATTGTTTGTTTGTTTCTTTATATATATATATATATTAGGGATATGCCGGTATCAAATTTTCATATTCGCGATTAATTGATAATGCTTTGTCCGCGATTTTATCAATGCTTTTGTCACGGTATACGGTATTATTATGGTATTCAATCAACTTTTATTGAGACAACAAAATACAGATATATATACATACACATAAACATATTGAAATTTAGTTTCAAAAAAGTGGTCATAATACAGTATAACAGGTTAAATAACTTTTTCTTATAGCAAAAATAACTGAACATTTAAATACAATAAAACAGCTAGAAAAAAAGTATATAAGTTAAAAGTTTACACATTAAAGTGCAAAAGAACTATAAAGACCAATAGGTATCACTTTACAATAAGACCTCATTAGTTAACCTTAGTTAATGCATTAACATTCAAAGGCTTAAGAAGGCAAGTTTATTTTATACTATAGCACATTTTTGTACACAATGGTAATTCAAAGTGCTTTACATAAAAGAAAGTAAATAAAAAAAAAAAAAAAAAAAAATCATGAAGAAAATAACCACAAAAATAAAACAAGCAATTTAGAACTTTGAGACGTTATGTTAAAATTGACTTAAAACGAAGTTAAGACCGTTTATAAATAGGAAAAATGATTTTAATATCGTGCAAAAATAGAAAATCCATTGTGCATGAAATACAGTGCAATACATAAAATATAGTGTATATCAGTTTGCGGGACATCATTCATAGTGCTCCATTCATCTAAAAGTACCAGGCTAAAAAAGATGAGCAATAGCATCGTCAATTTGCTATAGAAGTTCTCACACAATTGACCTCTTGTTAACAAAAAGAAAAGTGTACAAGTCTTAGTTATGTTATGCTCCTTAAAAGGGAAAAAACAGTTGCCAACTTTCAGTTTTAACAATGTGTTATTAAATATGGATAATACCTAAGATTAATGAATGTTCAGAAGAATAGATTTTCATTGGCAGGTTGTTAACAAAGAAGCCCAATGTAACAGTGTGAGTACTGAAACCACTAAAGAATCAAAACACTTTCAAACAAACATCTAGGGCATGTTGTAGTCCACGATTAAAAAAAAAAAAAGGTTTTTTGAAAATAAGAAGGTCACTAAGGGTGGAATAGCCTATCGAGGGTCCTAAATATTTAAGTATTTTGGCCTCTGTGCGGATGAAAACCCTCATAGCAAATCCACAAAATCCTAAATAGGACTATTTTTAAATATGGTTTTAAATATGAAAGTAGCAGTTTAAGTAGCAGCTGCTTTATTTATGGGGTTTTACAGGGTAAGGGCTGCATTTAAGCGCCATAAGCAATTTCTACGTTTGGTTCAGCGGTTCTGGTGCGATGCGTGATAGCTGTGAGCAGCCCTTTCGCCTGTGTTCACCAATGATTCAGCTTTTCTCATAAAGGATGTGTCACAAACCAAATAACAAGCATGCGCCCTGCCTCTTTAATTGCTGAGCACATTGTTGATTCAAATGGCGGCATTCCATATCGGCACCGGTATTATTTGTAAAATAGGGGCTTTTTATGGGTGTGTGTATGCATGGTTATAAGTATAACAGTTTATATTTCATTAATTTAGGGGAAATGAACAGTCTGTAGCCCTCAAGTTATTTGGCCAACCAGCGTGTGCTGCTTGAAAAAGCAAAATGTCATTTATAGTGTAAAAACATCAACTTTGGAAGCACATGCTGATTGATGGACTAGCATTACTCAGCAGCCTTACTACCTTCAGCAACACTACATTCAATGAAGGTAAGAATAGTTAAAAAACATAATAATAGTTCATTTAAATGGAACCCGAGGTCGGGAAAGATTTCTAACAGTACCTACTTATGAAGATCTGTATACTGTAATAATATGTTGAATTTTGACACTGCCAACCTTTAAATTAAGTTGACAGTAAGTAATAAACAGTATTGTAGCGATGAGAAGTTGAGTATTGTGCATTTTTCCTTACCACTATTTTTTTATGGTTATTTAATGATTTTAATGGAACCCGGGGAATCAGACGAGACAGTTAGTAGGGACGGAACTGAAAAATTTCTAACGATTCCCAACCCTATTCATTACCGTGATATATCGCATTACCGACTACCAGCACAAGTCTTATATATATATATTTTTTTTTTCGTGATTTAAATATTTAGAGTTAAGGTTTGTTTAAATATAAATCAATATAGTGATGCTCTCTGTAACAACTACCACTAATGATACCAGAGAACATTCAACAGTGTGTTTATGGCACTATATCTGTATCTCACTGTCCAATAACAACAGTCATTATATCATTGTCATATGTGGTGACACGAGCAGAGCAGATGTTTCTGATAGCCTTTCTATGCTGACATGATTCCTCGTCTCAGATGACGTCAGGTGATTAGTGTGCCATAAATTACTGCTGACTCACGGCCAAAGTATTACTGAGGTTGCATCACAATATACCTCCAACAGCTAGTGCACAGAAGTTTCTCTAGGGCTTCTGACAAGCTTCATCTGGTGTTATCATCAGCATATGGAAACAGCAAAGAATTTTGCATGCTTTAAGTAAATGCAACACTGCAAATCCTTAGAGATAAGTTTAAAACTTTAAGGAATTACTTTAGTGCACGCCGTTTAACACCAGCATATAATAAAAACACTTTCCACATGGGCTCAAAGCTTTTAATGGCCCAATATACTTACAAACCAATAAAGGTTTAAAGCCGGATTATCTAAATGTCTCAGTATAGTAAATAAAACATTCAAGATGTACTGTTCAGAGGAGAGACAGCTAAAAAATAACAGCTCTGTGTGCATGTTGCAATATTGTGGGTTAATAAAATGTGTGTGTGTGTGTGTGTGTGTGTGTGTTTGTGTGTTTGTGTGTGTGTGTGTGTGTGTGTGTTTGTGTTTTTTAATGGCCCGTGGTGTGTTTTTGAGATAGTTATTGTGTGTTCTTTTGCCTTGTTTGTTTTCTGTAATTCTATCAAAGTCCAAATGAGTTTTTTTTTAACTCAGTCAAGGATTTCACAGCGGTTTCGAAAGCAAGACTGAATTTAGAAGAGTTCAGTCTCTCTCTTACTGTGGTGACCTTTTACTAACTTGCATTATACTTGTTAAGACTGTGTGATATATAATGCTTAAAAAACTAAGTAGTACATAAAACCAGAGCCAAAAAAAACTTTTTGTTAATTTTATTGTGCCAAATGCAGCAGGTCTGCTGAAATAATAATGTAATGTAATGACACTTAAATACTCAGAAATAAGTATATTTTGCACATTTGGTAAATATGTTCAAATGTATCTGTACTCTACTTGTTTTATGTAACAATAAATAATTGATATATGGCATAATTTAAATTTCAACTTGTTAATGTTTATGTATTTTTGTAATTTATCTGTAACTTCATAGCAAGGTAAACTGAAGTTTTCAAATGTATCTTATTTTGTAAATTCTTTGATTGGTTGAATTTAGTTTTATTGTATATGTTTTTATGTACTTTTTTATTGGGTGTATTTGTTAAAATGTAGTATTTTCTCTGTAACAGATTTGTAGTAATATACACACGGCAGTGAGGCCAATTTTGTAAATTGTGTGTAAATTATCTGTAATGTTTCATAAAAATACACTCTAATGCTAGTGTGGTTTTTTTTTTTTTATATTTTTGTTATCGGTTATTATGTTGTTATTTTATTGTAAACATTTCACTTGGGTATTTTTTGGTAGGCATATACACATGGGTAATACATTGCAATGTGGTAAAATTTTTTAGTTTTGTTTTTTTTTTTTAATTTTTTAACAATTTAAATATTGTTATTATTTTTATTATTTTTAAATAATTTTAAAGTAAAAGTTTAGTAAAAATGTTGTGAGTGACACATTTAACTGGAATAATTTAATATTTTTTAGTAATGTAAACATTTTCTATGAGGTGTAAATTCAACTGTTGCTGCACTTTTAACTTGTTTTTACAGTTTTTGTAAACATGTGCAGTAGGAGGAGCAAGTTTAGCTGTTGTAATTTATCTGTAACTATTTTTAGTAATATACACTGCAGTAGGGCTGCAAAACGATTAATCGTGATTAGTCGATTCAAAATAAAAGATTATGTTTACATTCTATATGTGTATATTTACTATGTATATATAAATACACACACACACATATATGTATATATTTAAAAAAATATTATGTATTTGTATGTAAACACAATATAAACAAATATATATTCACATACACTATATTATATATACACTTATATTTTTCCTTAATATATACATGTGTGTGTGTGTGTTTATATATATAATTAATATACACAGTACACACACATATAGTATGTGAACCTATTCTTTTATTTTTATATTATATATATACTTATATGCAGCCCTACTGCAGTGAGGTAATAAAAAGCTAGTTACAGGTAAATTACAACAGCTAAACTCACTTACTGCAATGTTACAAAAACAAACAGACCAAAAGATGTCTCAGCTTTAATTTTACCTCATAAATATTTACATTACCAAAAATACTCCAGTTAATATGACTCACTGGCAGTGTTTATGTGTTTATATGACGTATTGTAAGTATTTGAGAATAATAATAATATGTGCAGTGTTTAAGTATTATAAGGCCACGAATTTGGCTTGTGGTACACTTGCGACAGCTGTATGTCTTACCAAGCCTGAGGCATGTTTGTGTGCTCAACAGCTGGTTTGAAGATGCTGATATGGGCCTCGATGGGGAACTGTTTTATGAACAGTGGAAGCTTACAGATAATTTGTACAGTTTACAGAGTGACATATGCAGTGTGTGAACACTACAAATCTATTGCAGAAAAAATACTGAGTTTATATGCCCCCTCTTATATAGTGCGTCTTTTTGGTGAATTCGCAATTGGCGATGTATAAACCAGTTACAGTAACTTCAGTTCACTGCTGCTAATGAGTTACAGATAGTACAACGATGCGTATACTATCAACGTGTTGCGAGTGGTGATTTGTGTTACATAGGCTGAAGCGAAGTAAGATACATTTGAAACATGTTACCAAGTCATGCTACTATTTCCTGTTGCTCATTGCATTGCTCTCAATTTTATTTCAGCCAGACCTGTTTATTAGCTCTCAAAACTCGAATTATAAATGTATAGTAGGGCTGTGAAGCGTTAATCGAGGTTGAGTGGATTCAAACTTACACCTCATAGAAATGTTTACATTACTAAAAAATGATTAAATTATTCCAGTTAAATGTGTAGCTCACAGCAGTGTTTATGTGTTTACGTAACTGTGTGTATAAATTATTTGAAATAATAATAATAATATGTACAGTGTTTAAATTGTTTTTAATTTTACTGCAGTGAGGTAAAATTGCAGTTAAATAGTGATTAATCTGTAACGTAACTCTTTAATAACAATATAAACACTGGAATACTACCATCAGGTGAAGTATTATTTTTTTTTTATTTTAGTTATTTATTATAAATAAGTGACACGCAGTTATGTAAACACTGCTGTGAGGTAACTATAAGTTTAACAATATAAACACTGGAATACTACCTTTATAATGATGTAAACATTGGCATGGTGAATGTGTCCGTTATTTCGCCAGTAAGCTAAATCAGAGTTTAACGGTTGGTTTGTTTTGAACGTTACCTGTCGCGGCGTATGCACTCAAACAGGCGCGTGAGAGTCGGGTCAATGCCCAGCCGTCTGGACCCTCAACCCGGGACCCGAAGCTGTAGGTCTGGCAGTCCGGTTTATTAACGGTGTCAAAGTCATAATTATCAGCGTTATAAAGAGCCGCGCTTCTCCTCCTGACCGAGTCGCTAGCGAGGATACCGCTTGAAGTGTCCGCTGTGGATCACCTCTGAGTCCGCCGGACCGATCCGGATCCCGCCTCGGCGTCCACACTGGGCAAAGTGGTCATCCGGATCCGAATCGGACTCTGAATCTGGTCCCGATCCGGTTTGGGCTCTGAGGCTTCCTGAGTACCTTCCTGCCCCTCGCCATCGCTGCTGACCGAGTCCCGGGCATCGCTGCCTCAAACGAAGGGCAAGCGGAGAAAACCGCCGTCTGAAGAGGGCGCGCGTCACTCTGTACTCCACTGCATACTTAGTACGCAGAGCTGAAAGGTCAAAAGATCAAGCGTGGAGCAAACAATCAAAAACTCACTGATTAAAACGCTGTGCAGTTTCAGACTCTGATCTAAACTCGAGCACTGTTATGTAGAGTTTACATCTGTCGCAGCTATTGATGTGCTGTCACATATTATTGCTATTATTAGCCGCTATTACTAGTAAGAGTAAATAATATGGCCTCGTAACAGAGAGTTATTTTTTAAATAAACATGCACTTTTTGTATCTATCTGGATTGTAAATTGTTATATTTGTTGTAAGAGTAGATAAACAATAAAAAAAATTGAAATAATGTATAATGTTGCATTTATTTCATTTTTAGCATTAATTTTTTTTTTTTTAATGCAAACAAACAACAGGTAACGTTTTCGAAAGGGACTGATAATAACAATGTGTATCACAAAAGGTAAAATAAAAATGTACTAAAATTAAGACACTATGCGAAATATAATATTATTTTGATCATATTTATTTTAATTTCAGTATTTATTTTAAAATTAATATGCTATATTTTATATCTTATCACAAGTAAACAAAATGACTACATATTAAAAATCGTAACAATCTTAATTAAAATAAATAAATAAAAACATTAGGTTTAAAAAAACATATATTTAAATGAACTTAAAATATACAACAATAAAATAGTACTAATCTATCTGGATCTGTAAATTGTTAGAAATAATGTATAATTTGTATAAATGTTGCATTTATTTCATTTTTAGCATTAAAATAATTTTTTAATGCAAACAAACAACAGGGAACGTTTTCGAAAGGGACTGATAATAACAATGTGTATCACAAAAGGTAAAATAAAAATGTACTAAAATTAAATTTAAGACACTATGCGAAATATAATATTATTTTGATCATATTTATTTTAATTTCAGTATTTATTTTAAATGAAATTAATATGCTATATTTTATATCTCATCACAAGTAAACAAAATGACTACATACAAAAAATCGTAACAATCTTAATTAAAATAAATAAATAAAAACATTAGGTTTAAAAAAAAACATATATTTAAATGAACTTAAAATATACAACAATAAAATAGTACTAATCTGTCTGGATCTGTAAATTGTTAGAAATAATGTATAATTTGTATAAATGTTGCATTTATTTCATTTTTAGCATTAAAATAATTTTTTAATGCAAACAAACAACAGTAAACGACACTGAAAGGGACTGATAATAACAGTATGTATCACAAAAGATTAAAAAATAAAAAATGTACTAAAATGGAACTAAAAGACACTGTCGAAATATAATGTGTTTTGATCATTATTTATTTTAATTTCAAGTCATTTATTTTAAAATTAATATGCTATATTTTATATCTCATCACAAGTAAACAAAATAACTACATACAAAAATCATAACAATTTTAATTCTTAATTATAATTAATTAATAAAATTAGGTTAGGTTAAAAGTATTTTTATTTGAATGTTATTATATTATACAATAATATAGTAGTAATATTTATGGATCTGTAAATTGTTAGAAATAATGTATAATTTGTATAAATGTTGCATTTGTTTCATTTTTAGCATTAATATTATTTTTTAATGCAAACAAACAACAGGTAACGTTTTCGAAAGGGACTGATAATAACAATGTGTATCACAAAAGGTAAAATAAAAATGTACTAAAAGGGAACTAAAGACACTATGCATATTTATTTTAATTTCAGTATTTATTTTAAAATTAATATACTTTAACTTAAAAACGTATATTTAAATGAACTTAAAATATACAACAATAAAATAGTAATAATAATAATATGAAGTGTGACTAAAAGAGATTACGGACTACAAATCCCATGAGCGCTGAAGGCACGTCCGGTTGTGTGTGACGTAACCGGAAGGTTAAAAGCGGCTGATTGGCGTCCAGCAGTTGGTGTTATTTTCGTGTTTTCAGCGCTAGAGTTCTGCTCGAAGTGTTTGTAGTTTAGTCAAATCATGGACGCGGTACAGAGACACAGATCCATGTACAAAGGCACGACTCCACCGTGGAAAGAAACATACCGGAAGGTAAATAATGTCGTGCTCGCTCGCTTTCTTCAGCAGTCCAGGTCCAGGAAAGGAATTTGAATACAGGACAATTACGATTAGATTTTGTTTCGAGACATTATGTTAGTAATGGAACTCATCCTGTTGCTCCTTTATTCCATCACAGTAATGAGAATTAGAGAATTAGTGGTGTTTTATTCCTTCTGGCACTAAATAATGAATATATTTACCAGTCAGAACATGGCTAAACTCTCAAAACCTTGTCTAACCAACCAAAACACTTCCTAGACCACAAAGTACTGATCTGGATACATGTGTATTACTAAAGATAAAACATTTAAAATAAATATGTGACCCTAGACAACAAAACCAGTCATAAGGGGCTATTTTTAAAATTCAGATATTACGAAAGCTGAATAAATAATCTTTCCATTGATGTATGGTTTGTATGAGATACAACTATTTGAAAATCTGGAATCTGAGGGTGCAAAAAAATCTAAATATTGAGAAAATCATCTTTAAAGATGTCCGAATGAATTCTTAGCAATGGCATATTACTAATATGAGTAAAAGTGCGTTTTTGAATATATTTTGGGAAGGAAGTTTATTAAATATTTTCATAGAACATGATCTTCACTTAATATCCTAATGATTTTTTGGCATGAAGAAAAAATCAATCATTTTGCCCCATGCAGTGTATTGTTGTCTACTGCTGCTGTGTACTTAATTTATATTGGGTTTTGGCTTTAAGTTTGGAAAAGGAGGAACTGGTTGGGATGACCTGTTGGGAATGTGTTTTGAGTTGAAGTGCATGAACGCTGTCAACTTAGTGTATGGGGGTTGAGAGAGGCCTTGAGATGATGATCTAATGTAGCTCCAGCATGTGGAGGCGCCCTGAAGAACTGGCCGGTCGAGGTTACTGGAGAAGTTCAGACAGATGGGAGAGGATTCGGGAGGATCAGATATGCTTCGCTGCTTTCGTGCAGGAGGTGATGGAGAGGAGGAATGGAAGCAGTACAGTCGTCCAATCAGAGTCTCGATGCATTCTGGAGCGAGGCGGCATCAGAAGGAATAATGTGTACTGAGCACTGCTTTCTACCTTTTATTGTTGTTTCCAATGCTTTCTTATTTTCTATAATAAAAACGGAGCCGTGATCTGGGGCTTTTAAACTCCGGAGAGAATGTAAAACAAAGTATCAGAAAAGCATTATTCTTATTTTATTGATTTTAAAGGTTTATTTCAGGCGTGTTTTTCACTCCTCAGGTGTCACTTTAGCAGGAATATGTGAAACTTTCAAGCTGGATTTAGAGAAATTCAGCAGGAGCTCACCAGCACAAGGTTACATCAGCTTGCTGAAGTTTTTAATTTTCTCTCCCTCTACGCTGATATCAGGTTGTACGAGTAATCACCAAAATGTGAGCAGATGTATGGGGTGTGCTGCTGAAAATGGCTGTGGTAGAAGTGTGGGGCTTGTGTTAAATGCTGATGTTTCTCTCTCCTCCGTCAGAACTCTTGTTGATTCTGGAGGGTTATAATAACAACATCTTGCGGTATGAAAAAAACAGCTTATTCCCGGCTATAAGCTCAGTTTTGGAAGGGGAATGGAAGCGTCTGGACAGATCATATGCCCATTAATACAGCGTAAGTGTTAAGCAGTAAACCATCACCTGCTAAACCCATCGCTATTAATTATGTTTAGAATCTTTTTCTCTGTATCTGCAGGAATAATCTGACAGTCAACAGTCATTTTTACATCATCCATGTGGATGGCGCTACGTCAACTTTCGATTGGGCTGAAATGTGCTTTTAACCTTCCTCGGATATATAGACACTGTGTATAATAAATCCATTATTTGACTGGTATGCGTCTAATCAGAATTATTAAGGTATTTACAGTTTTATGAATTTAAATTGTAAACTTTACAGTTATAGGGCTTTATAATCATTCTGGATTTATAATTTAATACAAATTTATTACCAAAAATGGTGTTAATCAAATGAAGACGTAAAACTTTAACAGCTTATTTAATCTATTAAAATGTATTTAAATGAAAAATTTACAATTTGAGAACTTTTTTTTTTTTTTTCTTTTTTTTTTAATTTGATTCTGCTGTTTTGTTTTTTTTGTTTCCTTTTGGTCATTTTTACATTTTTTAGCTATTTTTGGAATCGTTTACATTCGTAGAATTAAAATAGGAATTGTTGCTTTAACAGCTAGATGAAAGAAAAAAAATCAATACATGCATGCTTTTTTTTTTTTTTTTTTTTAAAAATCAATGTATTTTTTCTTTATGGTTTGTGGCTACTCATACTCAGTAAGCGGTTTAATATGAGCATCGCTTCTCATGTGCTCCATCGCGGGGGTAGGAACGTTACAGCCGAGGGTTTTGCAGAATCAATTAAGAAGAGCGTGTGGCCGGAGCACATGGAGGACTGTCTTCACAACCCCCAGCTTCTCCATGGCCTTCAGCACCGGCGGATCACCAAACCTCATGATCAGCTGCGAGGTACTTTCGCCGCAGGGGTTGCGTTCATGTCACAGGATTTGGTTTGTATATAATGTCTGATGATTGTTTCATGCATGTGTTTGTTGTTTGCAGATGTGTGACTATCGTCACAATAGTCCTGTGAGCCTTCAATCCACGCTGCAGAGAGTCTGATGGAGGTTTGACTCATTTAATGAATATTATTTCTGAGAAATAAAGAGTTATTTTTAGCCTTAGATTCACTACCCTTATTTGAGGATCTCATCATGTAAAATGGCCACCACTGTCTGATCTAGAGTCTGCTATCCAGTGTTTTGTGTGTTTAAATCGCACACAGCCATTTATTATTTTATCCATAAGCTGTTCTAGACAGAAATCTCACAAAGCTGAGTCAAGAACATGCTTCTGAATCAAACTCACATCGAAATAATCAGAAATAAAGCATATTTTTAGCAATATCATGGTTTTTACATTAAGCACTTCAAGAATCCCAATTTTTTGCTTGAAATGATACATTTGTAGAGGCGATAGAAGAGTTTCTCCATGGTGGTGGTTTGTTGTACTTCCGATTGTATTTTGATTTTACACTAACTAAGGCAAGAAAATATTGCTGATAATCTTCATTTGAGAATATCCTGCAGTGTGTGTACTGTGGATGGGTTAAATGCGACATAATTCTAGTGGCCAGACCACCCATACTTGACGCAATCGTCACTTTAATTTTTTCAACTTTTTTTAATGGATCTGTCTGTAGTGAAGTGTTATTAATGCACCATTAAAAAATGCTGTTTTCAGCTCCGCACGACAAGCACTTATATTCTGTTTGATTAAAACGATGCTCTGTTTCATGCCAATTTAAAGTGTCTTTTTTTTAAGTCGATAGATTGAACAAATTAAAATGCATAAAAAAAATTTACCTGTGGACAATCATGTTTTTTTTTGTTTTTTTGCCTTTTAAGCAACATATACTGACATCTGGACAATCAGCTATCTTCCTCTCGATTTTATTTTTTCATGAATGCTCAGTTCATTCTTGGTTCTGTAAAGCCCTGCAGTGACATCTGAAACCGGTGTGTACATAACTTGAAAACATGATATAAATTAAATGCAAACTCTTTTGCCTTCATCCTTTATTCATCACATCAGACCATAGGCCAGGCATTATCGTTTGTGATTAATCTAGACACAGATTATTTGGATTTGGCGAAAGTGCTGGATGCTTCAAGACTGATATTGCTCCTGATGCTTTCGAGGGCGTGCTCAACTCCGTCAGCTAGATCACCGGCGATGTTATCCAACGCCCAGCGGAATCAACCAGGAAGTCCATCAGATGGTCATACAGGGCCTAGAGTCCAGAGAGGTCAAAGTGCAGCTCCTGCATTGCCGTATAGCTTATTTTTGCTATACAGGGCCTAGAGAGTCAGAGAGGTCAGAGGTCACAGCTCTGCTTTTGATTTATGCATATTATTTTTTTTTTTATAAAGTTTAAAAAAGAAAATAAAATTTATAAAATTTATATTGTTTTAATTTTAACGGTTTAATTTAATTTCAATAATTATAAAGCATGTCTAATTAATTAAATAATTTTTAAAATGTATTACTTGCAATAATGAGGTGCCAGAGCACCCGTCATTTTTTAGATTTAATTTTTTTCTGGATTCCAATTTACTGGTTACATTGGAACATTAATCAGAATCTAGTATAATAAAATGCACTGAAAGAGATACAATTTAACATCCATTTATTAAAAGTCTTACAAAAATTTAATTCTTAAGGTAATACATTTATTTATTTTTAAATTTTTTTATTTTTAAATTTTTTATGTTTTCAGTTTTATTATTTAAATTAAAAAGCAAGTCTATTAAATATTTAGTTTTTTTTTTTTGATTTTTTTAAGCAAGTCTATGACAAAGGTGGACTATCGTGAAAGCTTAGATTAAGAATTTATATAGTTGTAGATTCAGAATTTCTTTTTTTTTCCATACCAGCTAGGAGTTTTTTTTTTTTACTGAGGTTTATTGTTTTATTGTTAAATTAAAAAAAACATTGTGACTTGGAAGTACAGTCTTCTAGGCAACTACAATATATTTCTAGAACAGCCCCTAGCTTCTTCTTAAATCAAAAGATTTATTTATTGTAGCTTGATTGAAATGTCATGAGGCGAGTCTCACCCAGTCAGAGAGTCTGTGTTGGTGTGTGGTTTCCTTCCTCAGCGTCTCCTCTGGCTGGAAGCTGACCTCACGGGATGGTGAAGATCTTCAAAAGCTCTCCTCCCTCACCCTAGAGGCGTGACCCGGTCTGCTTTCGGGAAGACAAGGAGCTTTGGATATGACATCCAGTCGGTTTCCTCTGCATGCTCTTTACTATGACATCTGCGAATCACTTAACAACCCACCTCATCCTCGGGGAAATGACAGTCAGAAACACTAGTGAAGACTTTGCTCCTAGTTTAGTCCTTCAACCACCAAAAATTTGGTGTAGAGACAATCTCAGGCTAGAGAAAAGAAAAAAAAAAGCCATTTTAATAATTTATGACTCTTTGTTGAACTTGTGATTTCATGTTTGGAGTCAAATCTTGTTTCACAATTGTAACTGCATCACGGGCGGTTTATCGATTTGTATTCCATGATATAATAAGCCCGGTGTTGCTTAGCTAGGTATGAATGCATTGCTCGACCTAGATCCTCGGACTCTTCTCGCGTGCTCAGGATCACTCCTCCAGCTGCGGCGGGATGCTGTTATTCCGTTGAATGTAATCATTGACTCCTGCCAAACCTGAAATCCCACAGGAGAGGACATATATAGACGCCATTGAATTTGCTCAGTGCATTTATTAATAAGCATTTGGTTGTGCATGCAGCAGATGCAGTGGTGCGATAAACATCAAAAAATCTGAACAGAATTGTTATCTAAAGCAGTGACATCGTGGTGATTATTAGAGCAGGATTCTGATGAAACACACGATCGTGCTTCTCTCCGGACAGCTGGCCGGATGGGTTTATCTGTTGCCATTGACGCAAACCAGCGGTTATTTTAGGAAGACCCTTGTTCTTCTGGATCTTCTTTTCTTCTTTGATTTCATCGGTGAGGAACTCCATAAGCAGCTTTATCACCTGCGAAGACAGACGGTCGAATAAGAAGCACCGTAGTGCTCTACCTTACTAGTGAACTTCAGGGTGCGTGTTCGAATAAGAAAACACCCGATAATGCAGGACCGGTTTCTGCTGCAATATTATAACATACTGAATTAACATTGCGGCATTTTGTCAATTCTTTCCAATTGGGTTTTATGTGCATTTTTTATTATAATTTATCAGTCAGAATTTTTGGTTAGGTGTTTTTTGTTTTGTTATTTCATAAATGCTTTTATTTATTTTATTCATTCACTTTTAATCCATTAGTATATATATAATAATTTTTATTTTTTTTTTTTTTTTTTTTGCGTTTTGGTTATTTTAGTATATGTTTTAAGTTTTTTTTATTTTTTTTTTTTTAAACTACTTTTTAGTTAGTGTCTATCTTTGTGTCTTACCTTTACTATGGTAGATAGAATCTATACCTTTACCGTGGTACTTTTAGGTAAGTTTCTATACCTTTATCATAAAAAAAATACCTTTACCGTGGTTCTTTTAGGTTAGTTTCTATACCTTTATCATAAAAAATACCTTTACTGTGGTACTTTTTAGTTAACGTCTTTACCTTCGTGGTACTTTTAACTAGTTAGTGTCTATACTCTTACCATAGGTACTTTTTAGATTGGACATACAAAATACCTTTACTGTGGTACTTTTTGGTTAACGATGTACTACCTTTACCATGGTACTTTTGATGGGTTTGCACTTGCCATAAAACACGTTTATCGTGGTGGATTTTTAGTGTGAGTGTGGCGCAGCGTTACCCTCAGTGTGCAGACTCCGGCAGCCATAGGGCGGTGGGCAGGCCGCCGCTTTAATGAAACAGCCTCGGCCTGGGAAGCTGCCGCCGCTCCGCTGGCTGGGCTCCAGACGAGGATCTGGGGAAGGCTCTGCTGGCGGCAGGGAGCGGACGGCACAGGCTGGAGAGCCGGGCTGCGGGCTGAACTGCGCGGCTCACAGACTTCAGCATGACGGCGGATGGCGTTTCGTTTGAGCTCAGAGCAACTATATAGCGAACAAACGCGCCATTCATGAGGAATATTTTACTAAAAATAACGGTATAAAACATTTTTACATGAGAAATGTCATTAACTTGTGTGTAACAGACTAGAAATGAGATCAGGAGACTCACTGAATAGACAGGCCCTCAAGTAAGTTATTCAGCGGTTTATCCCTCCGGCAACCTCAAGCCTTTGAAGACTCACTTTGGAGACACAATCTTTCCACTGAGGAGAAACACAGACACCACTTCAATCAACATTAGATGTCATGTCACTTGCGCATTGCATAGTAAATATAAACAACATAAATGAACCGAAATGTGCACTAAACTACATTGTTTGAGACTAAGACACACAGGTCTTGATGGTATTGCAGGACAATGGTGACCCTTTTTTTTTTCACCCCTGCTGTCTGTATAAACATGCTTTCTCCATCAGCACGCACTATGAACTGTGTTTGCAGCTGGAATAATTTCATCAGTCTAATGCGCTGACACAGCTGCCCATCCGCCTATATTCACTGGCCGCACTTTTACACCATTTACCGATGGTTTCTAGTGCACTTAACCTCTAAAAGCAGGGGAGACAAGTGAACTGAGAGTGCTGTGTTGTTCACTCTGTTGCTATGAGTCGGTGAGAGAATGATTGCTGAAATGTGGAATATGACAACAAACCCTTACAAATAAGCAACACTGATAGGCCGTCATCAGGCTGAATAAAAATTCAATAAAATATCTGTTCCTCCTTCCTGTATAAATATTGCTTTAAAAGACACAAAGATGATGGTAAGTATCTACTTATAAGTGTCCAATATTATATCGACCATAATTTAGAGTAATAAGTATCTAATCTTTATTAAAATTTACTATTGGCATTTATTCAAAGCGATTCATTGTTGACACTTTATCATTTCATACATTCTCTGGGAATCGAACCCGTGACCTTTTTTTAATTGTTGTTTTTTTTATATTAATTTATTTTTTTTGTGTGTGTGTGTATATATATATATATATATGCATATAATTAAATATTATAATACCTATTATTGTATTAATTTATTTTTATTATTACTAATTTATATATATATATATATATGCATATAATTAAATATCCCGTGACCTTTTTGTATAAAAAACTTACTTTTATTGTTGTTTTGATATATAAACTATTATTGTTGTTTTGATATTAATTTATTGTGTGTGTGTGTATTATATATATATATATATAATATATATATATATATATATATATATATAATTGAATATTATAATACCTATTATTGTATTAATTTATTTTAGTATTATGAATACCTATTTGATTATTATTATTATTATTCTCTGGGAATCGAACCCATGACCTTCCGTTGTTTGCAAAACACATTATGCTGTTTGGTACTTAAAATATATTATTATTGTGTTGTTTTGATATTAATTTATTTGTATAGATTTATATTATGTGTGTGTGTGTGTGTGTATATATATATATATATATGAGCACTGTATATATAGGTTATTATAATATAATTGAATATATAATAACTTTATTAATGTATGTGTGTATGTTATTACTAATTTAAATATCTTATTATTATTAGTATTATTATTATAGCTACCGGGACTGTCCTGAGCACCAAGACAAAAATCAGTTCAAAAACAAACTATTGAAATCATTATTTTTCCTTCCTCTCATAGATTCATCGTCAATCCGGTTAAAAAATCCAGATCCAGGCCTCCAGCCGCTCCAAACACCGGTCACCAGCGCGTGATTAAATGGATCACGTAACACATTTAATGCTTTATAGGTGATCAAGAGAACTTTTCCTGTGATCTGTAGATGATTATTTTGAACAGAAAGTGAAGTGAAATAAATGTTTGATTTCAGCCCGAACAGCCGTGGACTGTAGAGGATCTTCTTGATGAAGACAGTCAGACTGACAAGGTGCCCACTGCAGAAACTTCAGCAGCTGGGTATGAAACGACAAACACTCTGTTCACAACGATCTGTGATGCTGTCTGCTGATGCTGTGTTTGTGAGAGCAGTTACAGATGGTTTTCATTCACAGGTGGTTCAGAGGCGCTGAAGGGTCTGCTGAGGAATCCTCATCTTCGGCGGTTAATGATGTCCGTGGACTCGGCTGAAGATAAAGCCAGAGCCATGAAAGACGCCATGCAGGAGCCGCTGTTCGTGGAAGCCAGCTGATCAGTGCTTAAAAATTATTGAACCGACAGAAACAGAGAATTGACGGGGGACGGACGGATGATGAATTCTGATCAGACGGAACTGTCACGTGTGGGACCGATTCCTAAACAGAATGCATCAAAATTTTTACAAAAATGTTGATGTAATGATGTAAAAAGTTGTATTACAACCGATGTCCTATTGAATGCGAACAATGTAATGCAATGCAAAAATTATAATTTGCTGACAATGTCCTCACCCTCAGGCCAATCCAAGATGTAGATGAGTTTGTTTCTTTATTAGATTTTGGAGAAATGTAGCATTGCATCAGTGTCTCAGCAATGGATGCTCTGCAGTGAATGGGTGCCGTCAGAATGAGAGTCCAAACAGCTGATAAAAACATCACAATAATCCCAAAACTAATCTACTAGCTTCCTCTAGTAAAAAAAAGAGTGGTCTTGTCTGAATCAGGAGAGAAATCTGCACAGATCAAGCACCATTTACAACCCGAAACAGCTCTAGACAAATGTGCATTTATTTTGATGTGAGAGACAACAGAAGATGGACTTTTTTCACTGAAGGAAGCGTTATTATTGATTATGGACAAAAGTGATGGTTTGAAGTTAAAAAACCATCTTAATGCTGGATGTGTTTCAGCTTTTGTCTTCTCCAGATGTTAACTGAAGGAGTGGTGTGTATTATTGTGATGTTTTTATCAGCTGTTTAGACTCCCATCTGACGGCACCCATTCACTGCAGAGCATCCGTGCTGAGCCACTGATGCAATGCTACATTTCTCCAAATCTGATGAAGCAAAGTGATCTACATCTTGGATGACCTGAGGGTTCTTTTTTATGGTAAACTATTGTTTCAAGAGTCAATCTTCGGAGTAATGACAGCATTCACACAACAGTTTTGTTCTTCAGAGATACTGAGAAACTGTATATAAAACGGTATATTTATACCTGAAAAATTAACTTTTACAATAAAATTGCTCTCAAGCTTCCTAGCATTTTAGTGTCCAAGTTATTTTTGTTGATAGTGCATGTTTTCTCAACATATTGCTGAGCCTTTGTGTTGTCACAGACACAGCAGTCAGTAATTAATTACATGGATTTTATAATTCATATTCCACACTACAGAATGTGTAAAAAAAAAAAAAAAAAAGACACCAAAGACAGAAGACGCCTGTAATAATCTTTATTGGCATTGTCGAAGCTTGACATGGTGTTTGACTGGTTTGTTCAAGTAGTACTGTGTTGTACTAAAAAAAAAAAAAAACCTGTTTTACAAGTCACACATTTTGCCGATTAATGCCCTGAGATTATAAATATACAGAGATGTTGATTATTTGTGGTTATAAAAGAAGTTTATGAATGCAATTAAATGTTTCAAAACCAAAAAACACATGATCTAAGAAGGAATGCTGGGTTGTGCCTGTGAGCAGTTGGTGTTTGAAAATACATTTCAGTCTAAAACAGCAAAAAGTACAAAATCGTGACAAAATGAGTATGGATACAAATGCAAAAAGTATATTAATTCAGTTTGCTTTGGTAAGAGCATCAACAGCAGTGCTGAAACAATGGCTTCTCCCAGTACTGTTTGTGCAATGAATAAAGTAAAAAAAAGATGCCAAGAAAAGTGTACAAAACTTATAATAATAATAATATGTAATAATATCATGAATACTATATTCTCCAGTATCTCCCTCAGTTATCATTATAACTTAATAATATCATCAACGTTTTAAAGCCTGTTATCAGTTTGTAACAGATATAAACAGAAATCAAATGTGATGTTTTAAAAATACCTGATTTTGGTATATATTAGCAGCACATCATGAATAAAAACTGAAATCTTATCTATAATTATCACTTTCAAGCTGTGCAAGAAACAGTATTTAAATTAGGACAGAACATGCTTTTATAAAGTAATAGTTATAATACGCTTTACAGTATATACTGATTGAACGCAGCAGAATTAAAAGGCACTTGTGCTTTATGCTGAAACCTGAGAGAGTAAATACAACTAAACACTGAGTTGCACTAACAATAAGGCAGCAAGGCTAAATGTTTAATATCACTTAATGTAGTGTATTTCAAAGGTGCACTGATTGCATGAAATCTCAGGTTCTCTCCAGCAGGATCTGGTTGAGTCCGGTCACCACGTCTGTCTTGTGCACTGGGTGCATGTCAGCGTAGAGCAGCGGAGACCTCTGAAGATGCATCTTAATGGAGCCCTGTCAAAACAAACAGTTACACAGCAGTTAAAGCAATGTTTCAGGTTGTTCTCGGATTAATTTGAGCATAAAAGCATGATTCACTAAAGAAAAACAGTCTTTATAATCTCACATAAATGTGTCAGGGTTATTATAGCTAACTAAAACCATAAACATTTTTGTTACTTTTTGTTTTTTACACATTATTTCATACTTTTTGTACTTTAACTTTTTTGTATTTTTATTTCTTTTATTTTTGTACTGTTTTTGCCTTGAAAACTACAGCAGAAATTAAAATACTTAAGTAAATACTTAAAGTACTAAAATCACTAAAATTAATAAATAAATTAACAAAAACATTACAGAGATAAAAATTAATTCAACATATTAGAGTTTTTAAATAATACTAAAATAATACAGCTCTAAAGCAAACTTCACAGTGTCTGCTAAACCCATTATTTAAAACCATTATTTTTAGTAATAAATTAAAAAAATAAAGCTAACATAAAATAGAACAAATATTACATAAACTTAAATGAACATTAGAAAATTAGTACTGCTGCAACAAACTTAAGTTTAAGTACTAAAACTGAGATAAGCTAAATATAAATATATATAAAAAAAATACAAATGCACATTACAAATGACTACAAATAAAATTAAATACAATAGTATATAAATAATACTTTTTACAAAAAGTTTTATAATACAGGTTCCTTGCACTTATTCACCAACAACAACAACAAAAAAATCCACATTAAAATGTAATAATTTTATCTACCTCAGAGTACGACAACTTAAAAAGCTTTGTAATGGTTAGATTAAACGAATTGAATGAATATATAAATCTATAAAAATATTTTTACGGTAATAAAGCTAAAAATAAAGATAAAATATAATATAAATATTAGATGAAAAACAAACTTAAAACAACTAAATTAGGCAACTAAATTAAATTAATAAGTTTTAAGTTGAACCACTAAAATTTCTAAAACTAATATATAAATAAAAAGTCTGATTTTTTTAATATAAAAAATTACAATTATAAATGACAAAAGCACACAACAACAAAATTACTAAAACTTAAACTTGAAAGCTGAAATTAAAATGAAAACTGAAAATATAAAAATAAATTCAAATATTAATAAATAATTTAAAAGTATATAAATGATTCTAAAACAATTGACAACATGAGTGTAAGCTGTATTTCTCCTGGAATAATTCATGGTCACTCAAGATAAGCGTGTGTTTGAAGCGTGTCTTACCCGCGGCTGAGCTCTGATAGACGCCACACCCTGGTCAAACTGGTTGGTCTTTACTTTGTATCCGCCGAGTCTGAATGGGCTCTTCAGACAGGCCATCATGGACATGATCCGCTGGAAACCCGTGGCTGTTAGAGAGACAGTGACGCTGGGAGCAGAGGCCATGGCCAGACCGATGGGCCAACCTCTGACCAGCACAGGCTCCTGGATGCTGGAGAGCTGCACGGAGCCTCTCTCCTTCAGCAGAGGGTCCAGCTTCGGCAATACGGACGATGCTTCATTCTCCATGAAATCCTCAGCATCATCCAGCTCTGCCTCTGCTAACGCATCCATCCACGCCTGTCGAGGAGGAATGCAGAACGATAAGAAAACGGCACAAAACATGTAGAGCTGAAGATAAATCAATCAACATTTAAGTCAGCAGGAAATGCTGTTTAGAACCCATTTTATGACACAAATAATAAAACAAAAACAAAACACAAACATTTCACCATTTCATTTGATAAAGCATATCAAATAAACAGAAACTCAAAGGTCTTTCCTACAAAACAGCAAAATAAAAAGTCAGTTTGGGAAAATTTTCACAGGAATATACTAATATCGTACAGTAATGACAATAATAATAATAATAATTCCTTTTTTTAAGGAATATTACAAAATTACAAAACATTTTAAACCGTGTGGCACTCAAAGCTTTTCATTAAAAATTAATATTATATAGAATATTGTAGTTTTTATGTTATTTTTAAAGTAATTTTTTTAAATTTTTTTTAATGATTTTTAAGGTATTTTTTAGTATTGTTTTAATTTAAACAGGAAAACTCTGTTGTGTAGCACTTTGTTAGTCACTAAAAACTAAAAAGAACTGTTGCATTTTCATTTGATTACATTTTAAAAGATTAATAGAATAGAAAAAGAATTATGTTTGCATTTTATTTCTTTCCTTCCCTTCCAAACACCTGCCTTCATCCCTGGTATGAAACGGTCTTCACAATCCAATCGATTCCCAAAAGACAAAATCAAGTCTTGTACAACATCTTTATTTATAAAAATAAAAATCAGCACAATGCTTACCCTCCAGCGCCTCCATGTGGTTTGGATGATTGATGCAGCTTTGTGCCATCTCTTAATCTCTCTTCTGACCAGCCAGGATCTCACACCTGTGAAAAGACACACATAGAGTTAAAAACACTATATATCTATATAGAGCCGTTTTCTCTAGGATTTAAACTCAGACGGATGCAGAAATGGAGTTTGTGATAAGCAGCATTTACTGTGAACCGAGACGCTCTGAGACACTGAAAATACGGCACACAATGAGCTGCTCACGTGTAAATGAACACAGTGCTTTTGGTTTAACTTTTGATTACTCATGCAGTCCTACATCTTCAATACTGTATGATCTACACTATAAAATTATGTGTGGTCTGATTTGGCCTTTGGCTCTACTGATCTCAGTGAAGCAGGTGTTCGGCTCAGGTGAGCTGCACCTGTTCTGTTCTGAGTTTAAGGGATAATCAGGAGGAAGTTGATCAGGTGTCAGCGTCTAGACGCACAGCAGATGTCTGCTCCTTCAGCCAGGCAGAGGTCAGAGAGAAATGCACAATCACTGGGTCTATTCCTGAGAAATAATGTCTTCTCGCTTGTGCACTTTATCTCTTAAGCTGTCTACAAGTGTCTACAAACACAACCAGCTTATACTCAGCTTTAATATTTAGCAATTACTGTGAAAAGTCTAGAACAAGGTTATCTGTCATTAACGTTGCATGATTAATCAAAATAAAACTGAAATATAGCTTAATGTTATTATTTTGTTGAGATGTTGTGATGAGAATATTTTTTCAAAAGAGGAGATTTTTTTTCTTTTTTATGTAGTAATAATAATTCTTTGGTTTTTTGTTGTGGTTAAAATGACAAAATTAAGACAACCACAATATTATTATTAAATTTCATTTTACAGTGAAATATTACAATAGTAATATTTCTTATTTTGTTTTTAATTTTAGTAGTAGTTGTGATTATTTATGTATTATTTTTATATTTATTTTTATGTTTAAATATTAATCTTGACAAAAAAAAAAAAATAAATAATTCACAAATTTTTTTCCCCAAATTGTGCAACCATACCACCTGTAATCGCAGAATAAAGATGTTAAATCCTAACCTGCTTGTAAGCGGGTGGCAGCCCGTGTCCTCAGGTTACGCTGACGTGTCTGATACCTGCGCCAGCAGCACTGGATACAGAACGCCTTCTGTGAGCGCACCCTGTTCCTGTGCTCCTCCAGCATCTCCAGCTGCACAACACATGATCAATTAACTACTGACATCAAGTTCAAACACATCTGACAGCTTGTGATTGCATCAGCGGAGACAGAGTAAACAGGCTGAAAGAGTTCAGTGAACTTTCAACACCTGCCTCAGCGCAAACAGGCATTTTACATTCATAAATAATCAGAGTGCACGCTTTACCAGGGAGTGTGTGAGAAAGACTTTGGTCCTGCCACAGTGCACCAAGCTGTTGTTGTCATCAGGGCTGAGGGTAGAGTTTGGGGCACGTCTCTTGAGGACCAGATTGAGGACATCCTCTACAGCAGATCCCAGAACAGCCTGATCACTCATCTCAGGGCCTGTGAGTGAAACATGAGCTTTAGAAATACATTTTTAATGATACTTTTATTGTGATTTAAGGAAAGGCACTGCAAGTAAAACCGTTTCTTTTCATGCACTGGTCAGTGTTGAGATTTTGAGGAATTTTGCTTCCATAACATGTCTTCTTTAAGACTACTGGAAAGAATACACATTTAAGTGCTTGTTTTGGTTTACTTACAAAAACCAACTTTGCAATTTTATTCCTATCTAAATTCTAAAGGTTTTTACAGTATGGTTTGGTCATATATCATTTACCTGATTTATATAACAGTTTATTCTTTAAAAATAGTAATATATATGCAAATCTATGCGTATTTAATTAGATAATGCCTCATTTGCACATTAAACATAACATTTGAGAAAACTTGTATTACAAACAACTGTGTTAATGTACTGTAATAAATCAGTTGGGGAAGTATAATGACATTTATTAGCCGAGAACTTTACCCTGTTCACCTGAAGGGTCTTGCTGTAATGCAACTGAAATCAAGCACTTTAGGGTCATCTTATAGGTGCATCATGTTTAGTTAAAAGCTTGCTTTCATTCATGGTGGGTCGAGGTATTAGAGCAGACATGTTCAGTCCTGTTCCCATGAATCCACCTTCCTGTATATTTTACTCCCAATCCTGCTCTACCACACACCTGTATCTTTCAATACCTAACTTAGTTGGTTTAGGTGTGTTTGATTAGAGTTAGTCTCTGCAGGAAGGTAGGTCTTTAGGAATGGCACTGAGCTCCTTTGGATTTAAAACAGATTTTTACTAATGTTCAACCAACTAATGTGCACATCTAAGAAATTCTCATCTGTATCAAATCCCACAAGCAGTGACATGAAACCACATGCAAAAAAATTCCACCACTTGAACAAAGATCTATTTATTCCTACAAAAGACGTAGTGAAGAGAGAAAGAAGAAAAGGCAAGCAAATGCATCACTGCATGCTAAATATCCACTAAATAAGCATGCAGTAATTCACCTGTAATTCACATTATTTTAAGCACTGTGTTCATTAAAGACAGAAAGAAATGAGAGAAGGATACTGAAAGAAAAGACAGGATTCAGATATTAAACAGGAGAACAGAAAAAACAGACAGTACTTTGTATGGACATGTTCTACGTACTGTTCGCTCGGTTCATTCGTGCAGTTAGTCTGGTGTTTGCAATCAGCCCGTATCTTTGGAGGAAACTGCCATATGGGATCCTGTACAAATAATACAAAAATAATTTAGTTTTGTTTTTGAATTATGTTTATAACATCTATAAACTTAAGGTAGTTTTGTTTTTGCAATCCGCTTATTTTGAATTACATTATTTGCTGTAAAACTGAGTGTTTTATTAAATGTAGGGATTGAGATGTGCTTGTAGTGTTACCTGATGGGAAATCCTGCTGCACTGATGTTTATGGTTTCTACTATCCCACAGGCCTCAAGCTGAGCGATAACCTGAACGCAAACCAAAACCGGACTCACTAACCAAGCCGTGAACTATAAACCTAAAACTCTCAAGGGAATCCCAAGTGAAATGCAACAGTTTTTCATACCTCTTCCTTTTTGAAGGTGAGCGGTCTGCATTCGGGGTTGGGTTTGATGCAGCGCGTGTAGTGCGGCGTGGTGCTGTGCAAAATCTTCATCAGGCTTTCAAGAGAGTTCTGCATATTCACAGAAAGACAAACAGATGATTATATTAAACACAGATCCAGGTCAGTCTAAAAACAATGCAGTATCTGTATCTGTCTTCTTTAAAACTTTACCTTTGCCCTGTTTGTACAATCAAGAATTTAAAACATACTGGTATACTTTTTCTCTGTCACTCCATCTTATTAAACATAACTTAATTTCTGAATTTATTTGTATGTATGGATTACTTGGGTTGTTACCGACATCTGGTGAAAATGTCATGTCAAAAGCACCTTTAGAAATATATTTACTGGGAAAAATTTACTGTGTTCAATACTTATTTTACCCGCCGTACTTCTAATCATCTTATAATGTGAATCATAATGATTAAGAGCTAAAACACAATCATTTAAAACAACAGAAAGAAATCTTTCAATAAACAAAATGTAATACACTAACAGCTTAATTTGTACTCTTAAAAATCTGTACCTTAAATTTGGAGACAACAGTGACCACTTTACTGTGTCCTCTAGACCCCTCGCTCTCACGGTCACCGTCAGCAAAGAGACTGTGCAGCAATGAATCCTGGGACTTCTGCAGGACACTGATGATCTCAGGGGGAACCGGGTCCTACAGAACAAATGGAGATTCGGGCAATTTATAAACTTCATTAATCCCAAAGGAAGAAACTTCGGCATAGACAAGCCACATAGTTTTTGTATGCAACTACTTATATAGTTTGCACCTTGTTCTTCTCCATCATGCCCTCAATCTGGTAACTGACGTTGCCTGCATAGTGGGCCACAGTAAAATGGGGCTCTTTGCTGAGTTTGTCCCAGCTGATGCTGGCGTTATCTGAGAGCTCCTTCTGCAGACGCACACGAAACTGCTTCGCATCCGATGCTCTGTTCAGACGACACTCCTGGACGACAGACAGACAGTGGCCAAAGAATCAGAAAGACAGAATGAAGAGAAAGAAAGAAAGAATAAACTCAATAGTGCTACTAAAAAAGCTCTTTCACTATGCAAGATCATCAAAAAGCTATAAATAAAGGCAGTCATTACATTTGTGATGCAAATATACATCACATCTGTTTCTGATTTCCCTCTCTGAGATAAGAAGTGCAAGCTGACCTCATTGAGCAGGGAGAAAATGCTGGAGGGGCTGCCTTCAATCAGGTCCAGGCAGCCCTGGTTGTCTTGGTACCGTATGAAGGACCACTGCAGCCCCTCCGTCACATACTCCTCCTGCTGGGCCTTCAGGTAATGAGCCACAAAGTGCTGCTGCAGCTTCTCGTTAGCGTAATTAATGCACAACTGCTCCAGATTGTTCAGGAGGAAGCATTCAAAACCGTACACATCCAGCAGGCCTGTAGAAGACAGCAGCCAAGGATTAAATACGTATTATTATTGCATTCAGGAAAAAAAAAAAAATTATTTGACACATTAAATTCTGACTAGCAAGTAATATATTTAGCGATATATTTAAATTAAATAAGTGAATAATTAGAATTTGTACCAATGAAGTTGCACCACATGGAACTGTCTGCACACATACTGTTGTTTATGAAAGTGACCAACCAGTCAAACAGCCTGTAAATGAAAAAAACAAAAAAAAAACAAGACTTGAAATATGTTCATTAAACTATTTGCTTCAGCACTCACAGCATTTGCATAGTATATTGAATTTTATAAATAATGCAAAACTCTACATTGTGTTTTTATTTGTAAGCGTCTTCATAAAATGTCAAACCCAGTTCATACGACTCACTGTGCATAAATGACTTTAGCCAGACAGTCTCTGCGGACGCCGCACTCTGACTGAGAGCAAGGTTTGAGGACGCTCTGTTTGCCAGCGAGCAGAGTTCTCACGGTCAGACACGACTGCAGCTCATCTAAGGGCACCTGCAGCAGGTCAGCGGCTTTCTGCAGGAAACCTGCACACAGCATAGAGAGAGAGAGAAAACAGTGATCAACACAAGCTACTAATGTCAACACGTCCTTGGTGGGGTGGGGGTTGGGTCTTTACTAAAACCTCTGGCCTCTGTATACGGCAGATATTCCTATTTCATATATATATATAAAAAAAGTATTACTTTTATTCAGCAAGGATGCATTAAATTGAAAAAGAGACAGTAAAGACATTTATAATGTTACAATAGATTTCTATTTCAAACTAATGCTGCTCTTATGAATTTTCTATTCATCAAAGAATCACGAAAAATAAAATGTATCATGGTTTCCACAAACATATGAAAGAGCACAACTGTTTTCAACATTGATAATAATCAGAAATGTTTCTTGAGCAGCAAATCAACATATTAGAATGATTTCTGAAGATCATGTGACACTGAAGACTGGAGTAATGATGCTGAAAATACACAGCAATAAATAACGATATATTCACATTTCAAAGTTAAATTGTAAAAATATTAGGGCTGTGCAATTAATCTCGTCAGTAAAGCCGGTCCAGTGAATAGTAGTAAATCACCATCCCCTGCTTTCAGATTGACAGAGCCATAGTTCACTGACAATTAGGCAGTACCGCGTTCATAATCGCAGACGAATCGCATTCAATTTTGAACACGATATCGCAAAGCTTGTCAGTGAACTACGGCTCTGTGTAGTGAAAGCCACTCAATCTCAAAGCAGGTGATGGTGATTTACTACTAATCACAGGACCGGCATTACTGATTAGATGTGTAATCAAATGCGATGAATTGCACAGCCCTAAATAATATTTCATAATATTATTGTTTTTACTGATCAGATAAACGCAGCCTTGGACGGCAGAAGATACTTCTTTCAAAAACATTAGAAATTGTTACCGACCCCAAACTTTTGACCAGTAGTGTTTATAGCAAAGTGCCACAGCGAATTGCTGGTGAGAGAAAGAATCTAACAGGGACACGTCACAGCCCAGAAATAAACTTGTATCATCCATAAAAGTTCTTTGCCTCATCATGTCTGGAATATGCATCTTGCCTAATTCACTGTCATAGCTCAGCTTTTTATATAAACAATACAGCAGAAACACATCAAACCTTTTGAGTGTCCATCAAGATCACATGGCTGAGCCTCTTCTGATGCAGGACTGAAGTACACGTTCCCCAGCTGCAGAAGACCTGCAAGGATCTTTGCAAAAAGACAACAATCATGTCATTTTACAACTTACAGTATAATATTTTCTCCAAACAATTCTCCCATTAACAAAGTAGTTTACACTTTATTTTCTTGTCTCCTGTGCAGTCTTATTTTGGTGCATGAATCCATATAACTTGCATCAAAAAATGATTCACATTCATAAATCAGAAAAGGTTAATTTATTATTAAATTTCAGTGAGTGAAGTAATTTAGTGTCTCCACCCACGATTTATACAAATACGGTCTTTATAACATAATTATGGTCATTTAAAAAGTTCAATTAATTAGTCCAAACAACTGAGTGTATTCAGTATCTAAAAACATAATCAAACACCAACCAACATGGATACAATTCATCTCCAATCATCACTGAGGTTGATATAATTTTACCATTATCACTTACCCTAAAAACCTGAGTACGTTTCCCCTCATCAATGCCAAGGTTGATCATGGCTTCCACCGTCTCTCGCAAACAGTCTTCTGCTCAGACACAAACAAACAGAATTCAAAATGTCAAATAATATCACAGTGCCTCCTCAAATTCCTCATAAAATTGCCTTTATGCTTCAAAACACAAATTCATGAAGTACAATCCTTGCCTTCTAAGGTTTTCTCAGCATGTGGCAACCAAGCAAAGTCTTGCTCCGAAGGCAGCATCCATTCCAGTCTCTGTTTCTCTGTGGCTCCTTTCATCATTCAAATAAAACCAATAATAAACAACCAACATAGAATTACCGTATTACTGGAAATAATCAAATAAAATATATAAGCCCATTTCCACCGCTGGAACTTTCCCCAGGAACTAGGCACTTTGGGGTGGTACTCTGTGTATTTCCACTGCGGGAACCAGGATCTAAATAAAGTTCCAGGTAAAAATTTGCTCCTCAGAAAGCCCCTGCTCGCGTGGTAGTACTTTTTCAAAGGTCATTAAATTTTGGGGGTGTGATTTGGGTGCTGACCATGCTGATTGGTTCAGTTCAAGCAGCAATGTATTTCAACCACCATTTATTCGCATAATTTTCAAAATATTACTGTTATTGAGTCAGAATCAGAATGAGCTTTATTTCCAGGTATGTTTACACATACGAGGAATTTGTTTTCATGACAGAAGCTTCCACAGAACAAAAACACAGATAATAAAAGAATAAAAACAGAGCAAGTAAATAGCGAATAACAATATACAGATTGATAATTGTATGTACAGGTATATTATGTGCAAATTCGAAATGTAAATTAAGTATGTGTGTTAGATAAATAAGTGTATGAGTGTATAAATAGTGTTGTGTTTTGAGGGAAGAAGCTGTTCCTGTGTCTGGCCGTTCTGGTGTGCAGTGCTCTGTAGCGCCGACTAGAAGAAAATGGTTAAAAGAGGGAGTGTGCTGGATGTGAGGGGTCCTGAGTGCTTTTGCCAACCCTTTTGCTCACTCTGGATAAGTACAGTTATTTGCCGATGATTCACTCAGCAGTCCAGACTATCCTCTATAGCCTTCTATGGTCAGATTTGGTAGCTGAGCTGAACCAGAAAGTTATAGAAGTGCAGAGGACGAATTCAATGATGGTGGAGTTGAACTGTTTCAGCAGCTCTTGTGGCAGGTTGAACATTGATGTAAAAGTATTTCAGCCCGCCACGTGATTTTTCCCTGTATTTTGTATATCGATTTTTTCTGTGAATATGTGAGAGCAGAGGATGTGTAGTGTTGTGTGTTGTGTGGTGTTTTTGAGAGGTTTTTATGAAACACAGAGCAGCAGAATGTGAAAAATACTTATTTATCTGGGAGAGGCGAAGGAGTTTGTCTGCTTTGTTTTGGTAGAGAGCGGAGGATCGCCAAATGGATGCTAGGCAGCTCCGTGAGAAATTCGCACTGTCTGAGCTTCACAAGCATGCTGGCTCGCTTTCCACGCTTGTGCGTCCTAAAGCGTTTGATCAGAGCCGCTGCTCCGATCAATCAGACAAATACAATGTCCAGCAAAAACATCAGAAGTGTCGAAAACCTGTGAAATATTGGGTGGTGTGTACTGCCAAATGTCCAGCAATCTGTCTCTGGTGAAAATGAGGCAGGGATATAACTAAAGTCAAGACAAACTAACAAAAACATAAAAACAACTGCGGAGGCAGCCATCAGCGGCGTCATCACGAGTCGAATCATGTCATGAAATGTAGTTTTAAGAGTATTTCAGGCAAGAATATAGTTGTTTAAAACTCAAATCTGTGATTTATTTATAAAGACAGCGCCTAACTGAAAATGTGGATGCTCCAGATGTGAGCTCCAGGCGATCAGCGGGCTAACAGATCCTCATGTATCCCAACGAGAGCAGCCTAATCTCGGCTAGTCCTTGTGACATTTGCCGCTGGCTCTGATGTCTCTGTAGTGGCTAAACATGAGATATAATTTGTTTTGGGTAAATCTAACAGGTAATCATTGGTCTCATGAATCTACTATTTGTTCCGGGTCATATCGTTTTTGCAGAGCACAAAGTTATGTTTCATAACTTTATATACTTATATAAATTTATATATATTTAGACATTTATTTCTTTATTAAAATGAAAATGAAAAGAGGCAATGCTGCTTGATATAATATTTTGTTTAATTGTAATGTATGCATGTTCCCTGAACTACATTTCCACGGCTATTAATAGACCATGTTTAAATGAAAATGCAAAGAGGCAGTGGTATTTGATATCATATTCCGTATTCTTGTAAATACAGTTAGGAAAATGGCAGTAGGCAAGGCGAGCTGATTGACGTTGTCAAGTACGCTGATGTTTCTTTTGCAGAATTACTGGACTTGTATTGTCCTGTTCCCAAGTCAAACTTGTGAAGTCCAAACAAAGTCTGAAATTTGCGTACTTGGTATTGAGAAACGGCCCTGGACTGGGAGAAGCAGTCGCGCGCAGTCCTACATCACCAGACTATTTGTCTAATTTTCACTGTACTTAAGGCCACGATGAAAACACAGACAGCAACAGGTCTGCGGAAAAAAATTCCTGGGAAAAATTTTTCCAGGTAATTTCGGCGGAAAAGCGGCTTATGACAGTGTATACTTTGGTATTTTTATTCCTATTAAATTCTGTGAATGCAGTCTCTTAATTTACCTGGTAGAATATGTGAAAGTTTCTCTCAGTTGGTGCTTGGAAAGCCACTCTGGTCTTCTCCAAAAGATACGTCTGCACTGATGCCCCAACTAGCAGCTGAGAGCTGCAGTAAAAAGAAAAATACAAATAAGATGTAGTAGAAATTTAAAATAATAGAAATTTTTACCAATCACAAGATTCTCCAGGTTCATTTCCATGTGTGAAACAAACAGAAAACAAAACTGACCCGTTGAGCTGAAGCTGAATGTATTTTCCAAAGCGACTGCTGTTGCTATTGCGTAAAGTGCAGGCATTCCCTGGGGAAGAAGGAAAAGGAAAATAAAAAAAATAAAGGCTTTTAGAAAGCATGTAATGACGATATCAATGATCTTCAGAGAGGAAATGAGACTGAAACATCAACTGCTCCCTGTATTTCTCACCAAACGCCTCCATGACTGGGTTGGAGTCCAGTACTCGTCTTTCTATCTTCTCTACGGTGTCCTGGCACTTCTGAGAAGAGGTGGCTACAGTGGCATAATACTTCATCAGACAGCGTGACGTCCATGTCTGAAGAGATTTTTAATATAGGAGATGTGGTCTAAATCATGATGAGATTTGACTGTTTTCAGATCAGTCCTAACCTTAGTACTGTATGTATTTGAAATATTGAGCTTGACAGTTCATTTAAAGACTGTGAATAATGAGAAATCATAATGTCCTTTATTTTTAGAGACTTTATTGAAACATATAGCAAAAAAGGCTTTCTAAACTTCAAAAGATACAAGCAAGCAGTGGGTTTATTTTGAACAGGTGTGTTTCGGTAACTGTAATCTGATCTGAACAGTTTGAGCAGCACACTTCAGCTGGGAATGTTTTATGAATCTGTCACAATGTGATGCAGATTTACAAAGTGACTGGCATTTAAGAACAGCGTACAGTACTGAGACGTTTACATAGAGCTAGGCCTGTTTTTGGACCTCTTTAATATCATGCAGTAGCTTTAAAACATGAGCATTCAAAAACATGATCTACGAAATTACACCAAACAAACATCACTTACCTTCCCAGCTCCACTTTCTCCTGAGACAACCAGCGATTGGTTCATAGGCTCCACCTGGCCCTGCACGTTCCTATAAGCCTCTTCTGCTACGATGAAGATGTGTGGCTTAAACTCCTGTGTACAAAAAGATGCTTTAACATTGCTTTCTGTATTACAGTGCTTTCTGTAAATCAGGTTGAGAAGGCAAATGCTTCAGTGCTTATGATCAAAGAGCGGCCATACTGAGCGTTGCATTTTTCCCCATTCAAAACTATACAAGTGATATGTCTTGGGTATTCTATATTCTTTGATATAATATAACCTGCCTTTGCCTGTTTCAAAAATTATCCTTAAGTGTTTATGCAATATCTAAAGTGGCCACTGTTTATTTTTTTTAACTTCCTGATTTTTTTCATTAACATTTTTGATGTCAAAATAAACATGCAGAGCAAAGTACTGTCAAGGTTACCGGCGAATGGCACAATGTGACCTCATAAATAATAGCTTACATTTTACTTAATTTAGTTATTGTGCAAGTTAATGATAATGTGGCAACAACGTAACAAAAAACACATAGATTGTTTGGTGCTGTATTAAATATAAAGTTAAAGACTGACTCATTAACTTTACATTTAATACCACTGAATCTGCAGCTTACTGAACAGACCAGGTGTGCAAACACTGTTTTGACACTGTCCTCTGCTATGATAAAAGACAAATGGATTGACTAAACATCGTCTTGTCATCTGTTATGCAATAAAAGCATTTGAAAGGGAGGTACAGATCTCTCGTTTCAATAGACAACATTTAAAACCCAAACAACTAGGGGTGGGTGGTATGACCAAAACCTTCATCTCATGTTTGACTAATTTTATATCATAATGATAGACAATTACAACATACTTGTTTTTGCTTTATTCAACAAAAATCGTACAAAGGCTGGACGATTTGGCAAAAATTTAAATCTCAATTTTTTCAGAACGCTGGACCGATTCTCTATTTTTTTTAGTAAACTTGAAAATGTAACTACAACATGATTCAAGTAACTTTTTTTTTATTAACCCTCTAGTTAAAGAAAATTTTATTCCAAGTGCACCACACATGAAGTTGTCAACATGATGTAAATGTTAAACAAATCTTCGTTAAATATCTTTGCAGAAAAGATGCATGAACTACAACTAGCCTACATATTGTACAACACTTGTCTTATACATATTAGGTGTTCAGAAATAATACGAGGAAAATGCTTTTATTTAAAAATATATATAGTTAGTTTAGTTAATTATGAATGAATGTATGTATAAAGTAGTTTGTTTTTAACTATAAAAGCAATCAATTCAAATTAATCGATAAAATCTGGAAATTTATTACTTACATAGTCAATCAATAATGCCTGTTTTTATACATCTGATGATAATCCAGTAAACTAAATACTTCAGGTTGGTTTAGTCACTTTTTGGTGACTAAATTTCAAAGCAAAATCAAACCAGTTGACATATTTCTACTAATGGACGAAAGAGGAATCAGGCCACTAATATGACCATAAAAACCTCATAGTATTTATGGCTTCCACACTAAAGCATTTCTAACTTCTTTATTTTACGTTAGAGATGTACTGACAGACTTGAGCGTGTTTACCTGAGGTTGAGGAGCAGTGTGATATTCCCTCATCACATCCAGAGAGTACAGGTGAGGGATGGGCTGGAAGGGGTTGAGGGCGACCAGCGTGCAGCCAGCATGTGTGTAGAAAACCTTTGCGCTGTACCTGGCCTGCAGACATTTCAGCACTGCCAAAAACAAAACACCACAGCTGTAATTCAACACTGACTCACAATAGGACATCTAGCACTGGTATGGAAGCTCGTTTCTGCCACAGAATAAAAATATAATAATAACAACTCACAATTCAGACTTTTTTCCTTGCAATTCTGAGTTTCTGAGTTTTTCCTCGCAATTCTTAGAGATATAAAAAAGCGATTCTGAGTAAAAAATTCTGAATAGCAAGATGTTAACTCGCAATTGTGAAAAAGTCAAAATTGTAAGATAAAAAGTTGCAATTACATTTTGATGTGATTTCAAGAATTAAAGCTCCAATCTAGAATTTCACATGCTAGAAATAAACTCAGACATGAAGATATTGTAATGTGGAAGAATATCCTATCATCTGAATTGGGGAAGGAAAGAATCTTGGCATTATTCACTTAATGGTTCATTTTGCTTTGATGTATTGGAGGACCCCCTCGAAAACGAGATGTTTCATCTCAAGGGGTTAATCCTCGCAATAAAGATATGTTAATAAATAAATAAATAAATATAAACATCATAAGGCCAATGAAGAAAAATGACCAGAGTTATAGACATATATCCCAAGTGCTTTTGCACAATGTACCTGTAGAAGGCGTAACCGGGTTGACTTTAGTGAGGTCATCGTACGTGTGAAGTTCAGCTTCATTGATGAGGAAGTCTCTGATGTCCCCTTCCAGTGAATCATTGAGAGATTTCCTGAGGTCCTGGGTTCTGTCTTTCAGTCCGTGTACCTGCATGATGCAATTAATAAAGACCATGCTATCATAAAGAATAGCTTCCATTTACTGTACGGATGCAGCAATCTAATTTAGAAATGTTTCACTAGTGCAAGCCCTGATGCCAATTCGAACACATCTTGACATTTCAATAGCAAACCTGATCTTCAGAAAATGTCAAAAAGTTTTAAATTTCTTTAAGAGTCCTCTATTCATAATATTCTTGTCTGTGGAGAGAAATATGCACACTTGCACAGTTCTGAGAGGACAACAGGGAGTGGACTTTTCCACTGGAGGATACATAATTATGGGTTTTGGACTCATGTTTTGGCCAGAAGAGATGGTTTGAAGTTAAAAACATATTCATAATAGACTGGTTTCTTACAAACATGTAGGCCTAGCTCTTTAATTTACAAGATGTTAACCGATGGACTGTAGTGGTGTGGATTATTGTGATGTTTTTATCAGATGTTTGAACTCTCATTCTGACGGCACCAATTCACTGCAGAGCATCCATTGCTGAGACACTGATGCAATGCTACATTTCTCCAAATCTGATGAAGAAACAAACTCATCTACAACATATTGGATGGCCTAAGGGTGAGCACATTTTCAGGATTTTTTGGTTTTTTGTTTTGTGTTTTTCTTTTATTTATTTTAAAATTTAAGATATATTTTTAGAGGCATGTGTGTATATTTTTATGTAATATTGCATAATTAAGCTTGCTTTATGTCAGATGTGTTGTTTATGCATGACATCAAAAGATAGAGCATTTTACATTCATCATACATTCATATGCTTGTCATATTTCCAACACCTTAGGTTGACAACTTGAGATTTGACTAATTGCTTGTACTTTCCTCATTTGAAAGACAAAGCAAATGCTGAGCAACAATAGAGTAAGAACATTTTCCAAATATGACGCCTGGACTTCATCACAAAAATTAAAAATTTCATGAATAAGCAGAGATGCATAATTACACGTCCTTCCTCTGACGCTGCTGTGAATCCATATGCTCTGATGACAGCATGTGATGAGATGGGTCAGGACATGCTGAAGACAAGCTAATAATACACACTGTCTGCTGGACAGGCCTGCTCCTAATCCAATAACAAGCACAGGTAAACCACAACAAGACCTGAAATCAAAACTGAGTGGAGAACATCTTAAAAACAAATAGTGGTAAGAGACTTTGGTTAGTACAGAGATCCCACAGATCAGTTAAAAACGAAACAATTACAGATTCCTATAGAACTGATCCTATTTCATCCGTCAGGGACTTTCCGTTCCAACACTGGAGTCAATGCATGAATCATAATGGCCCAGAAAAAACAGATGATGACCTAATCTGCGCCAGGGGCATGAGTAACACTGCATGGCACAACAAACCAACTGCATTAAATCACACTTAACAGTAAACAAAATTTAATAACTAAGGGTGACCTTTGATGCTGCAACTAAATGAATGCATCAAACCATATGAACTCAGACAATATAAAATATAGTGCTAAAAAAACACGTCTTTATTTACTCCAAAACAAGTTGCAGGTTCCCTTTGGAATGACGTCATATAACGTTATTATGCCAAAGTAGAGGCGCGTCTGCGCATGCTCAGATTAGTTTGACCTGCGGAATAATCGGAGTATGATTTTCAGATTAACTGCACCGCTCCTTAATCCCACAATAATGACAACACGAGCCACGTCAATGAACATGCAAATGAGGGAACACCGGAAAAACAAGCCAGTTTAAATGAGCGATCAGAAATAAATCACAGCAAATCACTTTATTAACAGTTATTGTTCCGCTCAATAGAAAACTAGTTCCTAGTCATCTAATACCTGTGGCATTAATCAAGCATGTTACTTCCCTTAAAAATTTTATATTTATTACAGGAATAAATAGGGAGTAATTCGAGAATATCTCTGGACGTGTAGTATGTGTATTTCTACTCACAAAAACACAGGGCCTACGTTTAACTGTGATGGAGAAATAATAAAAGTATGAATAACGTTATTTATGCGTACTAACAGGCATGTAACTGTTAAATTAACTGTTAGCATTTTAATACCATGGTGTTCTTTAAAGAACCGATGGAACATAAACCACTATTATAAGTTACAGTATTTTTTGTAATGGGTTGCTTTCAGATAAACTTGTTAATTTGTCAGTTTAACTTGTTTTTGTAGATAATACAATTTTTATATGCATAAAGAAAAAGTGAGGTAAAAAGTGTTACATGAGCAGTAGATAATAACATTTGTGTACCTTTTCCTTCTGGCGGTTCGGTCTTCCAGCTTTTTCCCCCTCAGAACCGTTAACGGTCGAAACTTCTTTATTTCTGGATAAAAGCTGCTGTTTGACATTCGCCATGAGTGTAAACTTTAACAATACACGTTTCGCTGTATTTACTGTGTTATATCGCTGCCATTAGATCGATATTTTATGAGTTATGGTTTGTTTCTTCAGCCATGAAAATTCCTGAGTGAGTGAAGGACAAAACTCCCACCACACCAGCGGCGACTGACACGCGCAGCGACGTCACGCATTTGAGACGCAAGGAAAAGGTCCCGCCCCATACAGTGACGTTTACCTGTAAGCCACGCCCAATGCGGAAAAGAAACATCGCAACACCAATGTGTGGCTACAGTTTGTTATAAAGTGAGGATTATTACAGAAGAATGAACGATTTGTAAGACGAATGTTTATTTTTACTATTTAATAAAGAGATACAAGTACAGTAGGTATAGATACACGGGAGTCCATGTTTCGTGTGCTAAACCGGTTTATCCTGACAGGCCATTTGTTCTGCTGTAATGTGGGTCTCTGCAGTTTAGTCTAACGTAACCTGATTTATCTAATGTCCAAACATCACACGAGGTAGGTCACATTTCCTAATATCCATACTATAAAGATATTTAATAAATATGTGTCTTGATTGAATTGCTTTAATACTCTCTGGAATTATTTGAACATAAAACTTTGAGATCAAAACTTCCATTGTATCCTAATGGTGGTAGGTGATTGATTTAATTTAGTCATTCTGAGGTGTGTGTGTGTGGTTGCATGTATGTATATATGTATTTCTACAGTCTTTATCTATCTATCTATCAATCTATCTATCTAAAAATATAGAGAATATATTTTTGGAATATTATTAAATGATTTTTTTTAAAAATGTTTTTTGTAGTCTTTTAATTAAATAATGTTCCAACTAACATGTGATCATATAGACAGCATGCATAATAAAATAATTTAAAATGCTGGTTTATTAATATTATGAAATGTTTTTATTTTATTTTAATTTTAATTAAGATCTTAAGCAGTATGAAAGTTTGTTGTTAATTGTTTAGGAATTAAATTAATTAATTTTTTTTTTGAGTATTCAATATAGTCTTTTAAATTAAATAATATTTCAACTAATATGTGATCATAAAAATGAATGCATACTAATCATAAAAAATTAATAATGCTGATTTTTGCTAATATTCCTTTTGTTTAATAAGATTATATAATTAATTAACTAATATTAAGTCATAAACTCTTAGATAAGATAGTTTAAAAAAAATATAAAAAAAAAAAATAGTTGTGTAAATACATTAGAAAAATGCATTTTAATAGTCTTTTAGGGTTAGGCCTAAAAAATATTTAAACTAATATGAAATCATAAAAATCTATATCTATCTATCTTAAAATATTACAAATGTAAATTCAGGTAAGTGTGCACAAACTTTTTAACTGATATATATATATATATATATATTATATATATATATATATATATATAGTATATATATTATATATATAATATATATATACTCACAATATGTTTGTGTTCTGTATCAACTATCAACAGTTTTTTTTTTGAATTTAATTTTTTTGATTGTTTTTTTTTTTTGAAGATGGATGGCATCGGCATAAAAAGGTGCATTTGTCAGCAATCACAATGGGACGACCCTTACGGAGAGAAGTTTCGCTGGGATCCTTCTTAGCCCCGCTGTGTTTTCTCAGCCGAGGTTTCTTATTGTTTTAGTCTTTGGAATTGGGGTTGTTGTTCTTTGTTCTGGTGGGGAGATCTTCTGCTTGATTTCACAGCACTAATAATGCCTCTGGTCCTGTCATGCACCGCACTGAGCGAGATCCTGCACTTTGTCATCATGGGCATCGCTGTAGTTGACTTAGTTGTCCTATACCTCGTTTACAAGAACGGAAAGCATCCCTTTCAAGGTTCCCTTTACAGTACAGTTGACAGGTTTGTGCAAAGCAGAGTAGAATCCAACCTGGTCCCGTTTGTGACCGTGTTTCGAGTTCTGGTCAACGTGAAGACCGCCATAAGCATTCTGGCTGTTGATTTTAGCGTCTTCCCAAGACGTTATGCAAAAACAGAGACGTATGGAACAGGGGTGATGGATTTCGGCGTCGGAGCATATGTAATGGCCAATGCATTGGTGTGTCCCGAAGCAAGAGGAAAGGACATTCGAGGGTCGAAGATCAGTCATGTGTTTAAACAGTTGATTTCCGTCTGGCCGTTGGTCTTGTTAGGGTTTGTGAGACTTGCGAGTGTCAAATCATCAGGGTACCACGAACATGTGACAGAGTATGGAGTTCACTGGAACTTCTTCTTCACGTTAGCCATCGTCAGAGTGGTGGCGTCCGCACTTCTGGCTCTTTTCCCTGTGGACGCCTCATGGCTTCTTGCTCTTCTCATTGGTGGAAGCTACCAGGTTGTTTTGGAGACGACAGGTCTGAAGTCCTTTCTCCTTCACAATAACGAGCGCACAGGCTTTCTGCAGGCAAACAGAGAGGGCATCTTCTCAGTTGTGGGTTACATCGCCATCTATATGGCTGGGGTTCAGGCTGGCCGCTACCTAATGCAGAGCAGAAATTTGGTTAAAGACTGGATCAGAGTGATCCGTAACCTTCTGTTCACCAGTTTTGTGTTGTTCTTCGCTCTGCATGTGTGCCAGATATGCACTGAGCCAGTGTCACGCAGAATGGCCAACCTTTCCTTCTGTATTTGGACTGGAGCACAGTCTTTATTCTTTCTCTCATGCATTAGCATTGCTGATTTACTGCTACTTTTTTCTAAAGCCATCTCTAATTTTTCTTTTGTGTCTGCATCGTGGTGTCCGTATCAGAACAAGAAGTCATTACCAGATGAGAAAATGAGAAAAAATATGGATGCATTATGCCTCGTACAGTCTGTTAACCGGAATCAGTTGTTATATTTCCTAATTGCAAATATCATGACTGGTTTGACCAATGTGTTAATCGACACTCTGAACAGCAACAATGTTTTAGCTGTAAGTGTTTTGCTCTTGTATATGTTTATGAATAGCTTAGTCATATTCATATTGCATATCAATAAAATAACTATTAAGTTCTGGTAAACAGCCTTTCATTTAGTTTCAGATTACACTGTATTTTATTTTATTTTTTTGAAACTGCTGTGAAATACGCTGTATATTGTTTGAAAAGTTCAAATGTGTAATGTGTAAATATACTGCTACTGTGTATTACATATGAGATATGAATAAATAGATGTATTTCATGTTAATGGTAGAACAGAAGATTTATGAATTTTTTTTATACACTGCAATCAACCACCGTTTCATTTAACTTTTTCCATGGGTTTATCATCTTCGTGCCTTTGCAGTTCACGATGTAGATATAGCCTGTGTGGTGAACTGATTAAAAACAATGTAGTCATTTATTTAATTGATTATGAAAGGTGCATGCATGCATTATAATTATAAAAGAATTTGGAAAATGATAATGTTTGCTAATATTCATTTTAATTAATATTAAGTCTAATATTAATTCATTAGTTGAAATGAAAATGAATTCATTTTAAAACTATATGAAAAATAATTGTAAAAGAATTAAGCAAATATTTCATATAGTCTTTTAATGAAATATTCTAACTAACATAAAATCAAAAAAATGCATGCATGCATATTAATTATAAGAATTTAAAAAATATATATTAATCAAACTTTTATTTAAATCATAAAACAATATGAAAATAATTGTGAAAGAATTAGAAAAATACAATTTAAGCAAACATTTAATGTAGTCATTAAATTAAATAATATTTAAACCAAAATGTGATCATAAAAACAGCATGCATGCTAATTATAAAGAATCAAAGAATTCTGATTTTTACTATTATTCCAAAGTCTTTTAATTAGACTTTAATATAAAGTCATAAAACTATATGGAAAATAAGTATAAAAGAATTAGAAAAAAATGCATTTAAACAAATATTTCATTTTAATCAAATAGTATTGTAACTAACGTGATAAATACTGCATACATATAGCAATTATAAAAGAATTATAAAAATTATAAAATGACAGATTTTTGCTAATAATACAAAGTCATTTAACTAGACTTTATTTAATATGAAGTCATAAAACTATATGAAAAATAGTCAAAGATTTAGAAAAATGCATTTGAACTATTTAATTAATTAATATTTTAATGAATAGTTAATTAATAGATCAGCAAATTAACGATCATAAAAATCGATGAACTTTTAGATGAAGGTAGCATATTATATCATCTACTTATATTTAAATTATGTTTCCTCTGCTTTCTCTAAAATAGTCTCCACCACTGATCTATAATATAGATATGTCATATATAGATCAGTGGTTTCCACCCATGTGTCGATCAAACTGCACACGTCACGCCCTCGGAGCCCGGAACTACTTTCTGACTTATCCGGGGGCCAAGGGTCATAGAACATTCGCCTGCCACATACGCCTCTGTCGCATTTGTTTGTTTTTGTCCAAAAGAAAAGAAAAAACCTTCGAAAACAGGTGAGTACGCCAGCTGCCAGCTTGATATTTGTGCATTTAGTCGCTCTTTCAAGTGCAGAAAAGTAACGCCACGGGAAAGATAACCCCGAGATGTGTCGAGTTAAAGCTGAGGGTGTCAGTCCGCAGTCGAAAAGTAGATCTTTGACGGGGACACTTCTGAATTTAAAACGCATTGTATTGTTTTAAAAAGTACATTTGCACCCTGTTTAGCATGCAATACAGACATTGCTAGGTTTACAAGTTGCCGTGCGTCAAGCTACTGACAGATACTAACGTTAGCATGCTAATCAGCTTGATAAAAGTTTAACAGGTTAGCATGCGCTAACTTGACTCCGACACTCACAATAATCTCTTTTTTGTAACACATCATCTCAGATCCCGTCCCTGTAGCATGAGATTTTTTTTTTTTTATGGTCGAAATGACTCGTTCGTGTGTGTGGTACTACAGGTGGGTGCGAGCCATTTTCGCTGGCTTACAGGCTACTTAGCAAATATGTGTCATTGGAGGGATCAATGAGTGCCAGTTATTACGGCTCTGGTTATCTCAACTGTTGCCTTGACTACCAGACTGTCAAGATTGTTTGATATGAATATGATCTGAAATGTATTTTGTGATATTTTAGAGCTTTGTGGGGCTGGTTTGGTGGCTGTTTAGCTGCTCATTGTTAGCACGTTATGTGGCTTGACCTCTTCATACTTGCACCTCTGATAAAGGAGTTACTGCTTCTATTTGACATTTCTGTATATATAAATTTATATATATATATGCACGTGTTTCATTCAGAGTTGGGGATAGTAAGGGTTTAAGCTAGGGATGCACGGATAGGATTTTTTTGGCCGATATAATACCGATTTTAACAAACAACTATTGGCCGATACCGATTTTGGTCAATTGCATAAAGCAGGGGTTAAAAATGAAATAATAATAATTTGATTGGTTCACTCCAAGCAGAATTGGTATTTGTTTGTTTTATTTTTATGTTTTTCTCTGCATTATTGCCCTTCCAAAACTGTTTTGAGTAAAAAAAAAAAAAATTAGTTAATAACGTTATTTTTTTTTTTAAAACTTTTTCTTTGCAGTAATAGTACTAATAAAAGTACAGCGTTTTCTTTACTCAAAAAGAAAAAAAAATAGGTCTGGTAGGCTATCTTGGACTTAGTCATAGCCAATACAGCATCATCTTTTCTAGATTTTGAACCAAATGTATTAAACAAAAAAGAATATTGTGTATGTTTTTTAAATTTTAGTGTGGGTATTTTTTTTTTTTAAATTTATTTATGTTTGCAGCACAGATAAAAAACGCTACTCCTGCGTTTTGAGAGGAAAATTAAATTAAAACAGTCTAAATTAGTGGGCTGGTTGTCGCATTTTATTAGTAATATATTATTATGATTATCTATTTTATATTATCATTCATAAATAATGTAGGCTTAAAACACCGGTAATTAATATCTCAAAAATATCAAACAAAATATCTAACAAACATTATAAAGACAATTAGGCTATTTTAGTTCCCTGCTCTCTATTACAAATCCTCTAAGCCAAATGAATTAATTTAAAAGCGAAAACTAAACCTGGCCTCTCTCATCGCATGAATCCAAATATTTCCATAGTCACGACCTATCTGGAGGCTAAAATATTATTTATTATGTAAACTATAGTCTTTGTTCTTCACATCGCACACAAAAACATCATCCTTATACAGGCTCTAGAGCACAGTGATTGCGGTGGTTACACTGCTTGAACGGCACAGACTTTACTACAGACTATTTAAATTGAGCAGTCTAACTTTTTATGTATCTTTAACTGTATTTTATTTTGATATTGAATAGGCTGCGATGTCAAGTTAGCAAAAATATGTTGTATGTGCGTGTGAGATTCAAAACTGTAAAGCTTTTGCAAAATAAAGATAACTGCTTCCTTTCTGTGAAAAATATGTTGTATGTGCGTGTGAGATTCAAAACAGCTTTTTTTTTCTCTTCGTTTTGTTAATCTGGTTAAAATGATTTAAATGAAAAGTAGATTTCGTGTACAGGCCTCCATATATTCCTTTTTAATGTAGCCGATAATAGTTTTAAATTTTCCATTTTCTCATGTTCACAGAGAAACGCTGCAGGGTGCGTGATGTGACCTTGTGTGAAATCCGTGTTTCTACAATGATCCTGACATTTTTGCTGGTTTCAAACACACGAAAAGCTGGCATAGTTCCCGGCCATTCATTTTCACTTAAATGTCGGCCTACTGCTTCCATTGTGGTTCGTGACATCTCCTCAGAAAAACTAACTCCAGGGCATTGCCTTTGCCACTCAATGTTACCTATAATGAATCAATTTACAGCTGTGTGCGGGTGTTTCTCTGGTTGGATGCGTCAGCTTCACGTTTGCTGTGCTATGTTGTCTCGCAAACTGTATTTTATACAGGTTTTATTTTGTTTTGGGAAGTATTTAATTATGTTGCCCAGAGAAAAACGTTGGATTGTGCAACAGACATGCAGCTCATTGTCTCCATGCAGTTAATTAATAAACCATCGGGACGGCCCTTTCATGCTCTTCCGATATTCAAATAATCCAAAACGGCTGATAACTCGTGATCCTAGTTTAAGTCTCTGTAGTCCGATAAGAGTGTATGTGGTACTTGAAACCCTTGGCCGAAGCTCAAAAGGCTGCCTGGGGAAACCAGAGTTTGCGTTTTGAAATGGACAAATATTGGATTAATCGGGTGCGAAACAAAGCAGGCAGCTGGTGAAAAATAAAAGTATATTAATTGTTGTATGGAAACTGTGTGCACTGTAAACCAACAAGCATAACTCAACCTAATGTTATTCTTATTAATATAAACGGTGAATATTACTCTTGCAATAAGACTTGGTACTGTAAAAAAGAGAAGTATTTAATAATAACATAATTCGTAATTTGATTATTTAAATTATTAAAATGTAAATAAAGAAATATTACTGTTACAATCCCTACGTACTGTAAACAAGCAGTATTTATAATAATAATAAGGATAATCTAATAATAAATGTTGTTTAATATACTATTAGTTTAATTTATGTAATTAATCACATAAATTACAGTTGCACTAATACTATTGTTTGTTAAATACTACTTGTTTGTTGTTTGTTAAAATGTAAATACAAGAAATATTATAGTTACAATAATACTATGGTATTGTAAAAAGCAGGTATTTAATAATTATGCTAATAAGAAGAAAAGACATGTTTTTTTTTAATTATTACTATTATTTACATTATGGCTCGATTAATCAAATAGACTTACAGTTACAAAAATACTGTGTGTACACGAAACAAGGTATTTGGATTGACTATGTTGTCACTATTATCGCCAGAACAAAAGTATAAATTACTTATATGGGATGCCCTTTGCTTTTGAATGTTAGACAGCTAAAAAATTCCTTGGTTCATGCTTTTCCACTTGAGACATATATATGGAAGTCCAGTAAATACACGGAAATAACAGGGTAGAAAGAGTGTCGACTGATCAGCACCGCTGATAAGAAACCTGAGTGGCGGTGATATTGTGATTCAGCATAAGATGAGTCCAAGAACACAACATATCACAGTAGACGGGCAAAGGATCGATGGCTGGTCTGGTGGCTGTCTGCACGAGACGGGCGAGAGGACCTTCCTGTTTCATCTGACAGCGCAACGTAGCTAACACAGGAAGATCCTTTATTGGTTGCAGTTTGGATTTTACCATCTTTTAAAGCCAAGGTGAAAGGGCATCAACCTATTTACTTAAAATCTGGTCTTATTATTGTGATGATCTGTTCAATTGGGTATTTTAGCAGCTAATACCATTAACTGGTTAGAAAGTTTGTCTTGGCAGGCACTTTTGTATTAAGCAGTTGTATTTCCCTATACAAGCATATGGTATTATATAGGAAGAAAGCACTGCGTGATTTTGATGATATATGACATTTTTATGTGTAGATGGTGATGGAGTTTCCTGACAGTTAGGCTGGACTTTGACTAGCTGCAGATCAACAGTTCACAAATATGACCAATATCAAAGCAGTATGAATGACGGTAACAAAATGAAATGTTTCTCACTTTTCAATCTGTTGGCAGTGACTCTACAAAACCTGGTAAGAGTGTATTTCACCTAAACCAAAGGGGAAGAAGAAAAGAAGACAGAAAATTAGAAAACGTATTTAATATGAAAGATTTATTTAAATCTGTAACACAAAATACTATTCCCCGATAATTAATTAGAATACCCTCTAAAGCCAAATGAATTATAAAAGCGAACTAAACCGGCATCTCGCGATTCGCATGAATCCAAATATTTCCATAGTCACTACCTATCTGGAGGCGAAATATTATTTATTAATGTAAACTAATAGTCTTTGTTTCTCACTCGCAACACAAACATCATCCTTTATACAGGCTCTAAGAGCACAGTGATGCGGTGGTTACACTGAACGGCACAGACTGTACTACAGGTACCTACTGCTACTTAAATGTTGAGCAAGTCTAACTTTTTATATATCTTTAACTTATTTTATTTTGATATTGATAGGCCTGGTTGACGACTGTCAAGTTAGGCAAAAATCTGTTTGTATGTCGTGTGAGATTCAAAACTGGTAAAGCTTTTGCAAATAATATACCGCTTCCTTCTTCTGGAACTTCGGAGCGCGTTACTTACAATGATCCAACTCACTTTTTTTTTTTCTTTCGTTTTGTTAATCTGTTAAATGATTTAAATGAAAATGATTTCGTGCACAGGACTTATATTCCTTTTTATGTAGCCTAATATAGTTTTATTCCATGTTGTCTCTGTCACAGAAACCTGCAGGTGCTGGAGGGACCTTGTGTGAATCCGTGTTCTACATGATCCTGACATTTTTGCTGGTTTCAAACACACGAAAAGCTGCATATTACCTGCCATTCATTTTCACTTAAATGTAGGCCTACTGCCTTCAATTGGGTGGTTTCGGTGCATTATCCTCGATAACCTAACGCCCAGGGCATTGCCTGTTGCCACTCAATGTTACCTATAATTGAATTTACAGCTGTGTGCGGTGTTTCTCGGGTTGGATGCGTCACTTCATCACTTTGCTGTGCTATGCGTCTCGCAAACTGTATTTTATACGGTTTTATTTTATGTTTTGGGAAGTAATTTAAGTATGTTGCCCAGAGAAAAGTTGGATTGTGGCAACAGACACATGCAGCTCAGTGTCTCCATGCATTTAATTAATAAACCATCGTATCCCGGCCCTTTTCATGCTTATTTCCGATATTTCAATAATCCAAAATCGGCTGATACAACTCGTGCACGCATCCCAAGTTTTTAAGGTCTCTGTAGTCAGTAGAGTGTAATGTGTAGCTAGAAACCTTGGGCGAGCTCCAAGGCTGCTGGGAAACCAAGTTTGCGTTTTAGAAATGACAAATATTGATATAATCCGGGGCGAAAAGCAGGATGGTGAAATCTAAATATATAGGTTAATTGTTGCTATTGAATAATTCTATTGCACTGTAAACACAAGCATTACAACTATTTATTAATTATTTAATATAATGAAATATTACTATTGCAATAAGACTGTTTTACTGTAAAAAAAAGAGAAGTATTTAATAATAACAATAATATCTTAATTTGATTATTTAAATTAAAAATGTCAAATAAAGAATATTACTGTTACCATACTACGGTACTGTAAAAAGCAGAGTTTACTAATAATACTAATGATAATATAATAAGAAATGTGTTTAATTATACTATTATTAATTTATGTAAATTAATAAATAAATTACAGTTGCATAATACTATTTTTTGGTAAATACTATTGTTTTGTTTGTTTGTTAAAAATGTAAATAAAGAATATTCTGTTACAATATACTATGGTATTGTAAAAAGCAGGTATTTAATAATGATAATAATAAGAAGAAATGTTTTTTCAATTATACTATTATTTAAATTATGTAGATTAATCAAATAAATTACAGTTGCAATAATACTATTATACTGAAAACAAGTATTTCGTATTTTTTGTTGCATTAATTAGCATTCGAACAAAAGTAAAATTCTTATATCTTGGGATGCCCTTGTGGCTTTTAAATGTTCGACACCTAAATTTCACGTGGTTCATAGCTTTGCACTTGAGAAAATATGGAAATCATGTTGTAAATACGGAAATTACATTGGGAAAAATTGTCACGCACTGAAACTCCTAGTGGAGGTGATCTTGTGATTTGTGTCCACACACTCACAGGCAGATCTGGGAAAGACATGGCGCGTCTGGGTGGCTGTCTGGCAGAAGACGGGTAAGAGGACTATCTGTTTCTTTGCACGCCAGATTCCCTTGTACATCGAGGACTCGCTCACGGTAAGATCATTTTTATTGATTGCAATTTGGATTTTACCATCTTTAAAGCCAACGGTGAAATGAACATTAAACCTATTTACTTTAAAATATGTCTTATTGTGTGTGAATGATCTGATCCAATTTGGGTATTTTAGAGCCGCTAATACCATTAAACTGGTTAGAAGTTTTTGCTTCTTGGCAGAGCACTTTTGTATTAAGCCGTTGTATGATTCCCCTATACGACGCTTACTGGTATTATATAGGAAGAAACACTGCGTTATTTTGATGATATAGAACATTTTTATGTTTGTAGATGGTGATGGAGTTTCCTAGACAGTATTCTGGACTTTGCACAGTCTGTCAGATCAACAGTTCACAATGAAGCATTTAGTGTATTGAAGGTAAACAATGACATTTTCTCATTTTCACTGTTGGCAGTGACTCTCACAAAACCTGTTAAGAGTCGTATTTCACCTAAACCAAAGGGAAGAAATTAGAAAAAGTATTTAAGTAATATGAAAGATTATTTATAAATCTGTACACTAACGAAAATAACTAAAATACTATTGAGACACGGGCATAGGGGGATTAATTAGAGGGGACGGAACCCTCTAATTCCTCGGAATTTGCGTTAAAGCGAAAATAAAGACAAAAACAAAAATGGAAAGCATTCTCCATACTAAGGCTACATAAATAATGACACTAGTGGTACGTCTTTAGTGGATTGTATTGTACTGCCTTTAATTTATGTTTATTTTAGTGCTGGGCAAGGATTAATCGCATCCAAAATAAAAGTTTTTGTGTACATAATACAGGTCCTTCTCATAAAATTAGCATATTGTGAAAAAGTTCATTATTTTCATAATGTTAATGTAAGATAAAATTAAACTTTCATATATTGTTTTAGATTCATTGCACACCAACTGAAATATGTTCAGGTCTTTTATTGTTTTAATACTGATGATTTGGCATAGAGCTCATGAAAACCCAAGCATTTCCTATCTCAAAAATTAGCATATGTCATCCGACCAATAAAGAAAAGTGTTTGTTTTATATACCAAAAAAGTCAACCTTCAAATAATTAATGTTCAGTTTATGTGCACTCAACACTTGGTCGGGAATCCTTTTGCAGAAATGACTGCGTTCAAATGCGGCGTGGCATGGAGCAATCAGCCTGTGGAACTGCTGAGGGTTATGGAGGGCCCGGGATGCTTCGATAGCGGCCTTAAGCTCATCCAGAGTGTTGGGTCTTGCGTCTCTTCAACTTTCTCTTCACAATATCCCACAGATTCTCTATGGGGTTTCAGGTCCGGCGAGTTGGCAGGCCAATTGAGCACAGTAATACCATGGTCAGTAAACCCATCACCAGTGGGTTTTTGGCACTGTGAGCAGGTGCCAGGTCGTGCTGAAAAAACGAAATCTTCATCTCCATAAAGCTTTTTCAGCAGATGGAAGCATGAAGTGCTCCTTAAAATCTCCCTGGATAGGCTAGCTGCATTGACCCTGCCCTGGATAAAACACAGTGGACGCAACACGGCAGCGGACATGGCACCCCAGACCATCACTGACTGTGGGTACTTTGACACTGGACTTTCAGGCATTTTGGCATTTCCTTCTCCCCAGTCTTCCTCCAGACTCTGGCAACCTTGATTTCCGAATGACATTCAAAATTTGCTTTCATCCGAAAAAAGTACTTTGGACCACTCGAGCAACAGTCCAGTGCTGCTTCTCTGTATCCCAGGTCAGGGCGCTTCTGCCGCTGTTTCTGGTTTCAAAATCACACGCCTGTGCACGGTGGGCTTCTGGATGTTTCTACTCCAGACTTCAGTCCACTGCTAATCCGCAGGTCCCCCAAGGTCTGGAAATCGGTCCCGCTTCTCCACAATCTTCCCTCAGGGTCCTGGTCACACCTCTTCTCGTTGTGCAGCGTTTTTTTGCACACACTTTTTCCTTCCCACAGACTTCCCACTGAGGTGCCTTGATAACAGCACTCTGGGAACAGCCGTATTCGTTCATAAATTTCTTTCTGTGTCTTACCCTCTCCGCTTGAGGGTGTCAATGATGGCCTTCTGGACAGCAGTCAGGTCGGCAGTCTTACCCATGATGCGCTGCGCCGGTTTTGAGTAATGAACCAGGCTGGGAGTTTTTAAAAGCCTCAGGAATCTTTTGCAGGTGTTTAGAATTAATTAGTGTTAATTAGTGAATTAATGAATCTATTTTAAAAGCCTCAGGTTAATTTTTTATCATTACTTTATGGAAAATAAATGAACTTTTTTCACAATATGCTAATTTTTTGAGTAAGGACCTGTCTATGTGTGTGTGTGCTGTGTATTTTATTATGTATATATAAATCACACACATAGCAATGTATATATTTAAGAAAAACATGTTATGAGTTATATGTGTTTTATTTATATATATATATATATATATATAGATAGATAGATCTATGCATATAGATATAGATATATAAATATATATATAAATATAATGAAACTTATATGAATATAAATAGGGCTGGACCAGAATATTCGATTATTCAAATATTCGTTCGGGGTTGGCATTCGATTTTCAATTTTGAGATTCAAATTTATTTTATTTTTTTTCTCAAACACCTGGCATCCTCCCGCTAAATGCGTATAACTGTTCTCATTCAGCCTTGAATATGAATCGCCCACCGGAGGAGGCTTTTTTTGTGTGTTTAATGGCAGGACAGAGATAGAGTCTACACTGGACTCGACAAAGTGACCTTTGAAAATCATTTGAAATTTGTGTCAGTATGTCATAAAATCGAAACACAGCAGCAGTTTACTGTCAGGAATTTGTCAGTCTGCAACGGCGCATCCAGTGTAGACAGCATATATGAATATGTTCTATTGTATGCCGCACTGCTCGCGTCCACTGCGTTAGAGAGATGAATATGTTCAGCCCCCTCCCTCCGAAGCTTCGAATGTTTTGTTTTGTTTAGTTGCTTTGTTTCTTAGAAAATGGTATTCGGACCAGCTCTAAATATAAAAATATACATGGAAATATTTTCAAAATATATACTGTATGTGTCTTTATATATACGTAGTAAATATAATTTACATTTTTTATATTCGAATTGAATTTATTTAAAGAGAGTTGTTTGTTCAATAAAGAAACATTAAGTAAAAAAAAATAAATATGTATATATGTTACACACATTTAGTATTTTGTCCTCCTGCTGTAATGAAACCGAACCGTGATGTCAAAAACGAGGTACTTACCAATGTGGCCTTTCCATTTTGGCTTTATTTGTTGTTAATAAAATAATGACATGGTGTGATATATTATGTTGATATTGTTTCTATATCTGTGAGGCTTTATTTCCAAATTTTAAGACTTTCTGAGGACCAGATCAATTTTGTATTATCTCGTGATACAGAAAACCATGAAATTCAATAGGGTGTCCTAATTTTTTCACATAACTGTATATCAGTTTTCCAGCTTGACAGAGGCACAGAATGCAAAAAAAAAAAAAAAATTGCTAGAGAGTCAGACTTTTATGGCTTCCAGCTTCACTTCTCCACCTGTGTTTTGGTTCCACCAGCTACACCACAGCATGCTAAAGCAGCAGGAACTGAACATGGCGTTGATGGTGATGTCTCGTGAGGTGTTCAGCGCTCTGTCTCAGTCGAGGTGCCGTGCGTGGGCTGCACGGCGCAGCGTGGAGCATCTGTTTCTCCAGCTCACGGACTCTGGATACTTTGCACTGGAACCGCTCACTGTGGGATCCTCTGGAGTGCTGTCAGTCACACGAGTGTGTCTCACAGACCCCAGGAAGCTCTACACGCTCTTTTATGTTCACGGGTAAGGGTTACATTTGCCTCAGACCAACTGAAGTCCACATTAAAATCAAAACTGACTAAAATCCTCATCATAGCCTGACAATCCAAATGAAATTAAGCTTCACCTTTTTTTGGTCTGTTAGTTTGTTTTTCTTTGCCTATATGATTTAGTTGTTGTGTTCATTCTAATATGTGTGCTTGTCTTGTTGTAGGGTCAGAAGTTAAACAACGTAATTGATTCCATTCAGACCAAGAGTTAAAAAGAATAAACCTGTCAGCTGCACTCTTTAGACACGCACAAACCGAAGCCTTTAGGGTGAGTCACTAACTTTGTCTTTAATTATTATGTGACATCTGGTGTTGGAGATGACAGTTTCTTCTTTTGTGCTTCCGTGACAACCTAACCAAAACAAAAATTTTTAGCAGTGTTGTTCTTATAAATGTACATATTTGAAGTAAGGAATCGATCAAAATATTAAAATTTTTTAGTAATACTGATAGTGGTCAGGGTCTGAAATTAATGTTTAGGGCAAATGCCTCTCAAATTCAACATAAGGGGTCAAAAAATGCCTCTACAAAAATAAAACCAAATCTATTACACCCTGTTTTTGAAATTAATAAAAATGAATAATCATATTACATTATATATAACAGAGGGCAGTAACTAAAAATGACAATGATCTTTTTCATAATATTACAGTTCCTGTTTGTTTCCATTTTTATATAGACCAGTTTTATGTAAGATGAGAACTTGCCTTGATCACATAACATTATGCAATTGTTGAATGCATAAGCAGTCTGTGTGAATAAACACACCATGTCAGATGCATTGGTAACAGCCTATACTGAATTAATTTTATAAATACAGTTATTTCACATAAAAGAGCAAACAGATTCATTTAATGAGGTAATTATAAAAATTAAGGGGGAAAAAAAATGCCACTGGAAATAAGTCCTTTGGAAAATATTGCCCTTTTTAATGGAAAAGTACATTTCTGATCCTGGTAGAGATGTAAGTGACCGATCAGTTTATGGTTGTGTTGGTGACCAGTGGTTATGGATCCGCAGGGGGCAGCTGGATGGACGTGTGGGAGCTGATGTCACAGGAGTGTCGTGATGGAAGTGGTTGTGATTGACAGCACCACCTCTCTGCTGGAGACTCTGGAGACGTACCTGTGCAAACACCGGTGAGAGCGTGTGACCCTGTGACCTCAACAGATTTCTCTTAATTGGCTCAGTGACAAAAATTTATTTTTTTCTTTTTTGATTTTCAATATCATTCTCAGGGGAGTTTCTGTACGGACTGTACGAACAAGGTTCTGAGAGCGCGTATAACATCGCCTGGTAGGAGATCTGGACTGCAGTAAGGAGAAGGGCTACTGTGCTGGCTCCTGTATGAAGGGGTTACGCTGCTGCCGCCCCCATGATCGCGCCACATCCACGTCTGCTGCGAGACGTGGATTTCATCGCACACTTACTGGGCTCCGAGCGGAACCAGAGTTCGCTGGGGGTTATGAGTGAGTGATCCAGTCCTTATGGAGTTTGTATGATGCTGTGTAACGTGCATTAAAGTCACATCATATCATCAACTGGAAGCTATTCTGTTATCATAGATATACCTTCATAAAGAATGTGTGGATCATTTACAGGCGTCGAGAGAGACACGCGAAGACCATAGATATCGCACAGGAGGAGGTGCTGACGTGTCTAGGAATTCACCTGTACGAGCGGCTGCACAGAATCTGGCAGAAGCTGCGAGCAGAAGAGCAGACGTGGCAGATGCTCTTCTATCTGGGCATCGATGCACTCCGCAAAAGCTTTGAGGTAACAATTCATGTTGAGCATCATGTTAGTTCATAATTTTTTCTTTAAATGTTTTATTTTATTAATTAGAGTGTTAATATAATTGTTAAAATTATTATATTTTCTATTATATTTTCAACATCATCTGCTGAAGACGTAATCTCCAAAGCGACAAGAGCAATGACAAGTCTCAGTTAGCCTAAATATATATATTAGTGTTGTCAAACGATTAATCGCATCCAAAATACAAGTTTTTGTTTACATATTATATGTGTAGTGTTTATATATTATGTATATATAAATACACACACAGTATATATTTTGAAAATATTTATATTATTATATTTTATATTATATTTAATATGTAAACAACATATTTTTTCTTAAATGTATACATGCATGTGTTTATATTTATATATACATAAATATACACAGTACACATACATACATTATGTAAACAAAAACCTTTATTTTGGATGCAATTCATCGCAGTTAATTATTTGACAATACTAATATGTATATAATATATATATATCTATATATATATAGAATAATATATATATATATATATATATATATATATATATTAGGGGTGGGAACGGTTCTCTGTAAAAAATCGAACCGTATGGTTTGGCACACACTAGGACCACGGTTCAACTTAAATCTGACAGTGCATCTTTAATATGGTTTGTTAATGGACGCAGGTGAGACCTGAACGGCACACGTTGATATCTGTGTTTAAACTAAACTAATTTAAGCCTTGCCAGTTTTAACATTTAACAGCCAGAGGACGAGCTCTCTCTGAAGTATTGTGTTTGAATGGACAAATTCACACAAAAATTGTCAAAATGCCTATAACAAACACAGCCGGCTGAACCTACTGTATCAGTGCATTCTCTTACGAGTAATATTTACAAGTAATATTTACATTTGAAATATCCCACAATTTGAATGCAACCCTGTCAGCACATAATTTCTCTCTAGCACCAAAGGAAATTGAGAAGTATAGGTTTATTAAAGGTTGTAATTGTAAACCAACATCTGCAACCCTGTCAACTATATATATATATATATATATATATATATATATATATATATATATATATATTATATATATATATATATATATATATATATTTTAACTTCATTTAATTTTGTACTTTAAAAAAAAATTGTTTGCAAAAAAATATCAAAATCAGAGGGTTTTAAGCGGTTTATGTATAGGCTATGTTTTGTTTTCATACTTGATTTGTCTGACATTACTGTCAAAATTTACTAAAGAGACGCAGTGAAAAAATTGTGTTGGAAAGGCATAGACAGAGTTATTTTTGTGGCTGACCTTACTGCTTATGGATTTGTAGGAGTTTCCCTTTCAAATGCTTGATTTATAGTGGGAGACTATTTAAATGAATCATGCAATGTAATTTATTGGTATTTGCACTATTATTAAACACCAGTTTGATTGCATTGATTGTTATGGATATGTTTTTTTAATTTGCACATTACCTGTAGATCCACGGATCTTTTCACTCCCGTCTGTGCTTTTATGTAATTGCACTCTCACACTAATTTGCCCTGTTTAGTAAACCTGGCCCTTAATATTCCTATTTTGTACTTCTGGAAAGTGTCGTATATTATAATGCTCACTTGATTTTTTTAGTTATGGAAATTGTGTTATATTATGGTGTTGTCGAGAGGGTTCAGGGCATCAGCCGGCTGGAGCAGCTCTGTGAGGACGAGCTCTCAGAAGAGGAGCGAGCCAAAGAACTCAAACAGGAGAAGAAGAGGCAAAAACGCAAGAACAGACGCAAAAACAAGTGTGGCTTCGAACAAGAGGCGGAGGGGGAAAAAGACAAAAGTCTTGATGAGGTAATGACTCATTTAATGTGTCTCGGCTCCTCTTCCAAAGTCTCTTCTGCTCACCAAGGCTGCGTTTATTTGATCAGAAATACAGTAAAAACTGAAATAATGTGAAATATTTATACAATTTAAAAAGCTGTATTTTCAGCATCATTACTCCAGTCTTCAGTGTCACATGATCTTCAGAAATCATTCTAATATGCTGATTTGCTGCTTTTCTGATTATCAGTGTTAAAGAATTTTTTGTGTATGTTCTTTCAAAAGAACAGCATCTATATGAGATAGAAGTCTTTTTTGATGTTTTTTGTGTATTTTATGAATGTTTTTGATTAATTTTTTGTTTTATTTGATGATTTAATTGCTGAATAAAAGTATTCATTTTAATTAAAATTCACTTAAAAATGTAATTATTTAAATAATGTGGCTTTCAGTTAGACTAACTGTATTGAATGTAAGATATATTTACAATAAATACAACAAAAAGAAGCATTGTTATGAAAACTTCTGGCAAGCTGCTTATCTGCTGCGCACACTCTTCTTCACTTCCTTCACTTCCTCTTTGTCTTTGCACAGGGTTCGTCTGAGTCAGTGGACGGCGGCTGTAAGTCGTGTGGCAGTGGAGAGGTGTCTGTCGGCAGCGTGGAGGTCATCATCACCAGCGAGAGTTCATCCTGCACCTGCCCCGCCGCCTCCATCCTGCATTCCCCCAAAACCAAGAAAGGTAAAGAAAGTTTTTCGTTTACTTTAGTAATGGAATTATGTATAGAAGTTACCCAGAATGCACCTGACTGGTGAGTTTGTGTCTGTTTGTTCTTCTAGCACTCTTGCCTCACAGTAACGGCAGTGACTGTGGCTACTGCTCCAGTATGGAAGGCAGCGAGACGGGATCCAGAGAGGGCTCAGATGTGGCCTGCAGCGAGGGCATGTGCAACCATGATGAAACGGGTAAGGAAATAATTTTTATTATTATTGATAAGTTTGGTGTTGGTTTTTTTTTTGGTTTGTTGGTCTGGCTCACTAAACGCTATTATATTATTATATTGTTTATTTATTACCTCACCCATTATAATCCATTATATACTGTTAACAAAACAGATGTTCTGGCACTACAGCAATGTTACAGTATTTTCAGTAAAACTGCTAACTGTGATAAAAATTAATTAATAATTAATTCAATCTTAATTTTTTTTTTTTATTTTTTTTTTTGGATATGGATGTTCCCTAGTTAAAAAAAAAAGCCCTGTGCCATAATTTAAAAAAACATTTCATATTAAGTAAACTTCAGACACATTAATATATCTATTGATAGATCACTTAAGATTTACTGATAAAAATTACAGTACGATTAAACCCTTTTTGGAGTGTTTCTTTATTGCAAGATGCGCATTTCTTAATGTTATGCCTAAAATGTGTTTTAATATAACTATTAATAAGGATTGTATTGTATGATCTCTGTATAATACCAGATATTTAAAGTGTACCTGAGATATAATTGCAATAGTTCCACTTTAGCACAAATAATATCTGTATATTGGACATCAGCACTACTTCCGCACAATTAAAGTGCATTAAGCACAAAATTAAAACTGCAAATGCAGGGTAATTTTATTAAGTACATAAATACCTAAATGTATTTGTAGTATGCTTGGCACAAAATGAATGCATTTCAGATTCATTTTAGTATTTTTTTTTTTTTTTTTTCACTGGGGTTATCTTGTGCATATTCCAAATACATTGATTACCAAATAGATTGAATATGTATTTGTTAATCTCGAGATCTATTCTAAAAATGTATTACGATTTCAGACAACTGAGTACAGCCAGCCAATCAGAGCTGAGCTTGCTGTTGTGCAAAAGCTCCTGGCATTTTTATGTGCAGCCAGGATCATATATAGAAGATTGCTTTGATAGACATTTGATAATGATCATATTTGTGTTTCTCTCCAGGTGAGTACTCATGTAGCCACCGCTGCTCAGAGGAGAAGGAAGAGGATGCTGTGGACAGCTGTGTGGAGTGCTGGGCAAACTCAGAAGACAACACAAAGGGCAAAAATAAAAAGAAGAAAAGAAAAAACAAGGCGTCACTCTGCAGGAGCGAGCATGTGAGTTCACACTTATTTTGGACAAAGTAGCCAAGTGCTTTCTTATGGGTTGCTTCAATTAGATGCTTCTCAGGTACAATTAGATTTAGACATTTAAAAGTAGACGCTTTTATCCAAAGTGACTTACAAATGAGGACAATGGAAGCAATCAAAATCAACAAAAGAGCAATGATATGTAAGTGCTGTAACAAGTCTCAGTTAGATTAACGTAGTACAGGCAGGAAGGCTTTTTTGTATTTTTTAATTATATAATAAAAAGAAAACAGAAAGAATAGAAAAGGGATAGAGCAAGCTAGTGTTAGAGGCCTTTTTTTTACTTTTGTTAATTATATAATAAATAAAAAGAAAACAAATAGAGTACAAAAAGATTAGAAAAGCTAGTTTTTGTTTTTGTAAGAAAACAAGCAGTTGGTAAATGAATAGAGTGCAAGTCTAAAAGGGCCAAGTTTTATTTATTTATTTATTTATTTTTTATTATTATTATTAGAGTGCTAGAGTTAGAGGGTCAAATAAAGATGGAAGAGATGTGTTTTTAGTGGATATTGTTGTTGGTGGTGGTATTGTTTTGTTTGTTCATTTCACCAGGAGGGAACATTTAATGTGAAAGTCTGTGAAAGTAATTTTGTGCCTCTTTGGGATGAACAATAAAGCGATGTTCACTTGCAGAACACAAGGTAAATTGATCTTGTTGATCAACAGTTTTTATTTATTTTAAATAAGCAGTTACTGGTTACATAACATATAGTATATAGTTACTTTTTACTTAATATTTTTTTTTTTTATATTATATGAAATAGTATTATATAAATTACATAACATAGCTATATATATATATATATATCTATATATATATATATATATATATGAATTTAAAAAGATATAAACAAAAAATTATATATATATCTATATATATATATATATATATATATATGTATATATATATATATCTCTGCTCTAGTATATATATATATATATATATCTATATATATATATATATATATGCATCTCATCTGATTCAACAACAATCAAAATGTTTAACTGAAATATTAGTTTTGTTGTAAGTGGTGCATGGCACATGTTGTGATCTTTTCCTCTCTCTTGTAGGGATCTAAAGCAGAGGAGAGCTGCGTGTCTGACAGTAGTAGGAGAGGATCTGGATCTCCTGCTGTTCACGAGTCTCTCTCCCAATCACCGCACCCCTGCAGAAGCAAAGAAACTCCATGCTGTGAATCCTGTGAGAGCTTCAGCCATCATGTGAGCAGCAGCAGACACTTCCACAGTCAGCCTGTCTTACCGGACACCTGCGCACAGGAGAACAGCTGCGCCAAGAGCCTCATGGAGTTACTGGTCAGTCTGATAGCTGATCCCACAAACTTGTCCAATTTTTGTGAACCAGTGTTATTTTACTATTATATTTATACAATTATATAATCATTATGGGCTCCAATGCTGCATTTTTTTTTTTTTTTACCGTCATTTCAAGACAAAATATTTAGGTTGTGAAATTAAAGCTGATTAAAACTATCCCTTTGGGCAATCTTTTACCAGATTTAGCACTATCTAAAGTTCACTTTTATTTTTCTCCCTATAAATGATGTTTATTATTTTATTAATTTTTTTTTTTCATCAAATGTTTAGATTTTATAGAATGTGTAGGCAAAATTTTTTCTAGTAAAATTTAGTTTTGCTGCTGATTGATCAGCTAACCTATTTGTAATATATTACACAAAGTAGTGTGTATTTCATGGATTGTGTTTAACACATAAAAGAGTGATCATCACTTTGGGTATCAGAATCAGATTATGAAAAAATGGTATCGGTACATCCCTACTTTTAAATCAGCTTTTCAGTTAATTTTAATTTAAGCTTTAGTAGTTTTACTTTACTACTTTTTACTTTTTTCTTTTTAAATATTTTCATATAGCTTTATTTTTTAAATGTTAACAATTTAAGTACTTTTTTTTTTTTTTTGTAGAATTCCAACTTTTCAATTCGAAAAGTAACTTAAATTTAAAAAAAAAAAATTAGTTTCTCAGAAAGCAATTTTTTTAATGTTTTATTTCAGCTTTATTTCAGTGTCCGAAAATTATTTTTAAGATTCACCATTAACAACAAGGTTGAGCCGCCTCTTACGTCTACCTCTAATAGATTGACACACTCAACAGTAAAATATTGCTGTAGACTACTGAACAGTGATTTTTAAAACAAAAAATTATAGTAAATAGTACATCAAGTTTTATATTAAATATTAAAAATTGTATTTGATTACAGATCTCTAGGATGTATTCCAGTCTAATCATGTACTTGTGTCAGTTAATTAAAAATGAATTGTGAAATGGTTTAGTACTCACTGCTGTTTGTTTATTGAAATAATTGTAAGTAGTGACTTTTTGCTGTAATTTCTTTGTGCACAGAATGAATCTGAAGTGACCTCAGATGAAGAGAACTGTCTGACGCAGGACGAGATCCAGTCGTTCGTAGAGAACAACAAATCATTCTACCGCACACGAGACCAGTACAGACAGCACCTTAAAGATCGGTTCACCAAATACTGCCGCGGGGAGTGGCTACCGGCCACCAGCGTCAACTAGACTCATGCCGCACACGCACACTAACTCACACTTATTTTTATAGAGCGTCAAAACACTCATGATCACTGCTGCATTGAGCTTAGGAATATGAAATGGGTAAGAGAATCAATTTCAGCGCTGTATTTGATGATGTTCATGTTTGTTGGGTAACGTTACACGTCTTTCGCATCTATATACACGTCTTCCCCTTCAGGCCCCTCCTCTTTCACTCTCAATCCTTCTCAACCAATCACAGCTGGCTTTTTTTTCCTTTCTCTCTTGACACGCTGATTAGGGAGCAGGTCGTTAGGAGCTTGCAGGCCTTCACTGTAGGGTTAGGTGTTGGTAGTCTTAATGTATTGTTTGTTAAACATTTCTTTGTGTTTTTGTTTTTTTTCTCCCAAATTTTCTCTGACTGTGACAGTTTTAGTGGCAAGAATTGTACCGATAAATGTGTACAGAAATAATTATCTGAGTAAAAAGATTTTACGGGAAGATGAAAACATCAATTTATAAAGATGACTGGATGTGATTATGAAAGCATTGTGCAAAATTTACAAAATAAAGAATATTTATTAATATGCATCAGATCTGAATGTATTTTCTGTGTGATTTTGATAAAAAAGAAAAAAGAAAAAGAAGAATCATGTATCTTTTGAGCAGAGACGTTCACAAGTCTTTAACTTGGAGTCCGAGTTGAGTCTGAAGTCTTTATCGCTGGAGTCCGAGTCGAGTATGATATATATTACTTTTTTTTTTTTTTTTTTACAGTTCTAACCTTGTATTATCAACTTAATTTATTTATATAGCACATTTAAATGCAACTTTGTTGCCCAAAGTGCTTCACAAGTTAAAGATAAAATAAAACACACACATAACTTACACAAAATTAAACATTTATAAAAGGTTCCCAAGTCAAACTTTCTCTACTTTAAATGCCAGACTAAACAAATGTGTCTTGGGACTTAAAAGCCTCTATAGACGGAGCCTGCCACATAAACAGGGAAAGACCGTTCCATAATTGTGGACCTACTACTGAAAATGCGCGGTCACCTTTTGACATCTTTTTGGACCGAGGGACAGTCAGCAACAACTGATTTACTGACCTAAGTGACCTAGCCGGTGTGTGAGACCCTAAGAGGCTGCTAATATAATTTTGGGACAAGTTGTGTAAAGCTTTAAAAAACAATAATAAAATCTTAAAATCAATCCCATACCTGACTGACTGGTAGCCAGTGGAGAGACGATAGCACCGGAGTGATGTGTTCACTTTTTTGTTGTGCCAGTCAGAAGCCTAGCTGCGGTATTCTGCACGAGCTGCAATCGAGATAGTTGCTGCTGACAGATCCCTACATAAAGTGAGTTACAGTAATCCAGTCATGAGGTGATAAAAGCATGAATAACCATCTCCAAATCTTTAAAACTCAGAAAGGGTTTTAGCTTAAAAATAATTCTAAGATGATAAAAACTGCTTCTTACAACCAAATTAATCTGTTTATCAAACCTGAGAGATTAATCAATAATGACGCCAAGGTTTCTCTTTCATTGTCAGTTCTAAGGAGTTGGCTATCTTCTCTTTAGACTTAGAAGGACCAAATATTATGATCTCAGACTTTTTTCATTAAGCTGAAGAAAATTATTTGTGAGCCAACCTTTAAACTCGTTTAGACATTACAACAGGGACTGCAAAGACTGCTCATTTCCAAGCTTGAGCGGAAGATAAATCTGTGTGTCTTCTGCATACATGTGATCAGAAATGTTGTGGCTACGGCAAAAAGACCCCAGTGGGCACATATATAAAGAAAACAACATAGGGCTCAAAATAGAGCCCTGAGGCAGACCATATTTTAAGGGAACCACAGAGGATGAAACATTTGCCAAATTAACAGAAAATGATCAATCCGTAAGACTCAATGATCAAACCCCAACTCACACTCCAACCATTTTAAAAGAATCGAATGGTCTACAGTGTCAAATACGGCACTGAACATAATTAAAACTACAGCCACCCCAGAATCAACTGCTAATAATAAATCATTTAACACTTTTAGCAGAGCAGTATCAGTACAATGACCAGCTCTGAAACCAGACTGGAATTTGTCCAGGAGATCATTCTCCCACAAAAATGGGGTAATTTGTGTCAGAACTACCTTCTCTAAAATTTTAGATAAAAATGGAAGTTTAGAAATGGGACGGAAATTGTTCAACTCTGTAACCTCAAGGCCAGGTTTTTTAATTAAAGCAGAAACCACTGCTTGTTTAAACCGAGATGGAACACAACCCTTGGATAAGGAACTGTTCACAATGGAAAGTATACTAGTGCCCATGGTGTCACACACATCTTTTAAAAACCCTGGTGGAATGGGATCCAGTAGGAAGATGATTTCATGCTCTTAACTAAGTCTGCTAGGGCTGGAAGGAAGACCTGATCAAAACAGTCAGATGTACAAGAACTTAGCACGGGAGAATTGAGAACCATACTGGAGGGGACAGTCTCTTTTCTAATATTATCAATTTTTCTCACAAAAAAGTTCAAGAAATCCTCACAAGTAAGAGAAGTGGAATCTGAAGAGGGAGTTACAGCTGGGTTTAGCACAGAGTTTATTGTGCCAAACAAAGCTTTCGGACAATGGGCACTTCTATTAATTAAGTCTGAAAAATATTTTGTTCTTGCCAGTTTGACTGCACGCTGATAAGTACTAAGAGTATCTTTTAGCATCTCATAAGAAATCTGTAACCTGTCTTCTCTCCATCTACGTTCAGCTTTTCTACAGGCCCGTCTAAGAGCATGAAATTCCTCAGTAATCCATGGCTGAGACCGAGGTTTAGACCTTTTAAGTCTAAGTGGAGCCACGTCATTCCTAATATCCACACATACAGAATTAAAAACAGCAGTCATATCGTCATAAGCCTTGTTAAATGTTAAAACTATAGTCAGCCACTAGATGGTGTGTTTTGCTCTGATTTTTATTCATACCATAAAAGCACAGATTATCAGAATGAGCTAAAAGATTGCTGAAAACTTAAGAAAAAAAAGGTTGTACAGTGAGAGAAATAACAAAACCATAAAAAAATGTTTTTTAAATAAATAAAAAAATAAATAAAAACTTGTTTAATTTTATGTAGTTGCCAAGGCAATATTTTTTTTAGTGGTTTATGCAAACAAACGTTCAATTCAGCGTTAGTGTTCAATAGTATTAATTTATAAGTGGGGGGAAAAACCCGTGCGGGCGGCGACAGCAACCTAAAGCTTGTTTTTGTTTTTGTTTTTCTTATCTCCGCCGCTGTTAATAATTAATCACGAGTTCTGCGGGGATTGGGTCCGTGTGTATCGAGCTGTTCCTGGGTGTTAACGGCAGAAGATCAGGGAGGGCTGGAGTGATTTGTTCCCGCCTCAAACACGTTCCCTGATACCATTATGAATCAGACTGGAAACTGACAGAAAGTAACAGCCGCGCGCAGTTGTGATACATTGTTTCAGTCCGGCGCGGATTAGAACTCGTTGTTACATTGTGACATTGCGCCGCGCGGACTCTGATACACTGTATCTGCCGCGTCTGGTCTGATGATGGAGCGCTGGAAGGGGAGAGTCGCGCTGGTCACCGGAGCGTCTGTCGGGATCGGAGCGGCTGTGGCTCGCGCTCTCGTCCAGCACGGCATGAAGGTGGTCGGCTGCGCGCGGAACGTGGACAAGATCGAGGTAAGCGACGTTAAAACGAGCTCTTTGACAGACTGTGAGCGCTCAGAGGCCTCAGTGATGATCTGGACCTCGCGCTATACTTGTGTTAGCTCACTCAAGTCTTTCTCCAGAAACGACTTTCCCTCAGAAGACAGAAAGGCAGGCAATTTAGGCTTATTCAGAAGTCGGGTGTTCATTTGGAAAAATTACAGCTCAGCTGCAATCGACCTGTTACAGTGATTGATCGCGTGGGACGTATTGATAGGCTGTGCCCTGCCCACTTTACACTACAAAATCACACTACTGTACATGCATTTCAATACGCGTTTACATTATTTCATAAGCCTAGGCGAGAATTAAAGGTTGTTTTTTTGTTAGATAGTATAATGTTAAATGTACTGTTATTTGGTTTTAGGCATTCTGTCAACGTTTTCTCACCTCCATGTCTTTCTAAACTCAAGCACAAGAGGAGGAGAATTCTGAAGAAGCGTCAGTCTTATGAAAACGAGTAGTATGTTTCTTCAAAACATCTCCTCTTGCGTTCCACATTAGAAAGTCATATGGGTTTAGAAAATCATGACCAGCAGTGAATGACAATATTTTAATATTCTGGGTGTAATATAAGTGAGTGTCCCTTTAAGAAAGAGCAGAAGGAATTGGATTGTTCACTGAGGAAATCTCACTTCAGCATTCCTGCACCCTTCCTCATGAGCTGTCAATCAATGAGAGTCGATCAAGTCTTGTCAATCATTGATGGGATTCTTTTAGCCCTGCCCTTGAGGTCTCAAAAGACTCCACCAAACTCTCACAGATTGTGGAGTTGTGTATAGAAAAATGTGTGTGTGTGTGTGTGTGTGTGTGTATCTGTCTTGGATTAATAATATAATAAATAAAAATATATGTATACAATCTTTTTTAATAATATTTATTATATTTTAAATTATTTTTATATTATATTGTTGTGTATATATATTATTATAATATTTAATTTTTAGTATATTATTATATTGTATATATTTAAATTTATTATATTATTAATTGTAACTTTTTATGCCAGTGATGGATTCATTTTTTAAAAATGTATTTAAACACCCTTTTCACAAATGAAAAGATTCCCAATGCTTACATGGGGTGCTTACATTCTGCTTACAAGTGCAGTTTATTATTGCATTGTGCCAGATTCATAAAACAATAGCTGCTGAAAAGTGCCGCTGTAAAGATAATTGTTTACAATTGTTATTGCAGCTTAGAATGTAGTCTTTGCATCTGATTTTTATTGATGCTTAGTTTTATTTTTTTTTTTTTTTATAAGGAGGTTGTAAGTTACAGAATGATTTTATATTAAGATTTATTTCTAAAGACTTCATACCTTATTCCATTGCTGATTCATAGAGATTGAATTCAAGTGTTTCACTTCTTTGTGCGTCTGTACAGTGCAGTCCATTCATAACACGTGTGTTTGCAAAATATTGTTATGATGGACAAAGGTTGAAAGTTATCACATGGTAAAAGCTCCTACGATTTACTGCAGCACTTTAAAGCTTTGATTTTCATGATTAATAAATCTTTCATTCCTGGAAATGCCTTTTTTCGCTCTCTTGTGTCATTTTGATAATCTGTCTGTGCGTGTACATGTGAACAATCATTGAAGAGGCTCTTTGCAGGTTTATCAACAACAAAGACAGAGATACAGTAAGTGGTTACTTTATGAGATCCGTATCTGCATAGTGAAACGAGAGACAAGGCGAGCTTTGTGTCTGTCTGATCACAAGGCACCACTGTAATTGTGTCAAAAGCTGTGTGTGTGTGTGTGTGTGTGTGTGTGTTTGTGTTTGTGTCCCTCAAGAATATAAACATTCACACACAGCAGCCCGATGCTCTTAGTGGATGTAAAGCACTTTCGTTGTCACCATAGTCAAATTTGACACCCATCCCAGTGAAATCTCACCAGTGCATGCATTGCCTGTTGAACGCTATTAGTTAAGCTTCACAGCCCTGCTTTTGTGTTCCAACCAAACAGAGAGACTGGGAGAATCAGTTAGGAAGGTTTGGGAACAGGATAGTGATGAACAAACTGTGGGAGTAATAATGTGGTCGCTATGGGAGTCAGGATGGAATGGGAAGCAGGGTCCTCATTGGCAGCATCCGTTACAGCAGATTCCCATTTCTGTTCCGAGATCAGCCTTTGAGCTTTTAATGATTGTATTGTATTGTTTATTATGTACTTTCATTTTATTATCGTTACAGCAGATTACCATTTCTGTTCCAGGATCAGTTTATATATATATATATATATATATATATATATATATATATATATATATATATATATATATATATATATATATATTCATATAATGGTGTGTATGTGCTGTTTTTTTTTTTTTTTTGCATATTTGTCACACTTAAAAGATTGAGATCATCAAACAAATTTTAATACTACACAAAGATAACCCGAGTAAATACAAAATGCCGTTTTGAAACAATTATTTCATTTATTAAGGGAAAAAAGCTGTCCAAACCTGCCTGTCCCTACGTTAAAAAGTAATTGCCCGCTAAAACTAATAACTGGTTATGCCACTCTTTGCAACAACAACTGCAATCAAGCATTTGCAATAACTGGCAATGAGTCTTTCACATTGCTGTGGAGGAATTTTGGCCCACATTTCTTTGCAGAATTGTTTTAATTCAGCCAGATTGGAGGGTTTTCAAGCATGAATGGACTGTTTAAGGTCATGCCACAGCATCTCAATCGGATTTAAGTCCGGACTTTGACTTGGCCGCTCCAAAACTTCTTGAGGCATTCAGAGGTGGACTTGTTGGTGTGTTTGGGATCATTGTCCTGCTGCATAACCCAATTGCGCTTGAGCTTGAGGTCACAAACTGACAGCCGGACATTCTCCTTCAGGATTTTCTGATAAAGTTCAGAATTCATGCTTCCATCATTTATAGCAAGACTTCCAGGTCCTGAATATGCAAAGCAGCCCCAGACCATCACACTATCACCACCATGTTTAAATGCTGCTATGATGTTCGTTTTATGAAATGCTGTGTTGGTTTTACACCAGATGTAACGGGACACACACCTTCCAAAAAGTTCAACTTTTGTTGGATAAGCCCACAGAATATTTGCCCAAAAGTCTTGGGGATAATCAAGATATTTTTTGGCAAATGTGAGATGTGCTTTGTGTTCTTTTTGGTCAGCAGTGGCTTTTGCCTTGTAACTCTCCCATGGATGCTGGTTTTGCCCAGTCTCTTTCTTATTGTTGAATCGATAACACTGACCTTTAATTGAGGTAAGTGAGGCCTGCAGTTCTTTAGATGTTCTTCTGGGTTCTTTTCTAACCTCCTGGATGAGTTGACGTTGTGCTCTTGGAGTAATTTTGGTAGGCCGGCGGTTGGTGGGAAGGTTAATCATTGTTAGGTTTTTTTTGTATTTGTGGATAATGGCCAATCAATGGCTGCGTTTTTGTCACTTCCAAAATATGTTACTCTCAACACTGTTAGCCATAACAATATCAAACTCTGATTAATGCCATTTTTAACACCACTATACAAAGCTGCAGGACTACAGATGATGGATTGGCGCACAGTAGTACAGTAGTTGCACTTTACAGCCCTGTCCAGTCAGACAACAGTCTGTTCCAGTAATACTACAACTCTCTCTGCCCATCCTGCTGTGAAAGCTCACGCTCATGTTGCAGCACTGAGCGCTGGATGAGGCTCTGTGTCTTTGATTGGATTGATCTTTATCGCTTAATGTGAGATGTTTGATGCTCCAAACCTAATCACTTTCTTTCAGCAGTTTTCAGTTGGGTGTTACATTACATCTTTTCATACAAATGTTCCAGATCTTAATTTATCTTAATCTGCAGTGTTGGCGAGTGTGTTGTTCACTTGTCCTTCAAACTCAATCTATTCCCAGAAAACAAGTGGTGCGTGACACAGTGCATGCAGGCCCTCCGCTGTGGTGTCATGATCTTTACATCACGCATGGAATCAGTAAGATGGAATATTCCGCTGACCTTGGCAGCACTGAGTGTTTGGTTGGGCTCATGTGATCAGGGCTGCTCATGGCTGATTGGGATGAACTTTCAGTGGCTTCTCAACTTAACACAGCACTGCACATTTTGTATGTCTGCCTTATCTACACGCCTGATTCAAACCAGCTTGTTTGCAGAAAGGTGCAAGAAACCAAACTTCTTCTATTAGATAGGAGAGACTGGATGTTTGCTGAAAATTAGTTTTCATAATGGAAACAGATTTGGAGAAATGTAGCATTGCATCACTTGCTCACCAATGGATGCTTTGCAGTGAATGGGTGCCGTCAGAATGAGAGTCCAAACAGCTGATAAAAACATCACAATAATCAACAAGTAATCCACACCACTCCAGTCTATCAGTTAACATCTGGAGAAGTGAAAAGCTGCATGTTTGTTAGAAACAAATAGATCATTAAGGAGTTTTAATTTTAAAATTACCTTCAGGAAAAGTCACTTAGCTCTGTGCAGTGGCAGATTTGTTTTTGTAATTTAGTTGCTTATATACTTGCACAGTTTATTAATACTTCAAGAATTTTTCAAATCAGGTTGCAATGAGAGAATTTACATGCACATCTTACATCGGTGATGCTCACTCAAACTGTGTTGTTTTATTGGAAAAAGGGTGATTTGAGGGGAAGAGTTCATACAAATCCTGATCAACACAACTAGATTTGTGCAGATTACCGCGGTTGTGGCTTTGCATGAATATAAAACATCAGCATGTCTATGAGTTTCTATTCAGTTTAATCAGGTCTTGTGCACATATCTGTTTGTTTTGCCATAAAGAAAAACAAAAGCCTTAATGACTTCAGCATTTAATGTAAATGTGGTTTTTGCGCAACAAAACTCAGTCATTTATCGTCTAGTTTACTTGCAAAATAGGGATAATTGGCAAAAATCTTTTATAGCTTTTACCTGATAAAGAACACAATTTAAGACATTTATCTTACATTTGTTGGATTGTTTAACAAAACTGGTGTCAGATTGTGCATGTAAACACACTCGCTGAAGCTGTGTCAAGGTACCCTGATAACAAAATATGTTCTAAAGAACATTTTGCTAACATTAGGAAAAAGTTTCTGAGTGTTCTGTAAACTTTCAAAATGTCCGGTTTCTATACAGTTTTTTCTAACATTCCATTTTATAATTTTTATAATTTTTATCATTACAGGAACAGATACTTTTGAATGTTCTTTTTGAACATTTTGAAACAAGTAGTAACATTTAAAACTAATGTTAAATGAATGTCCAACTGAAACGTTAAACGTGAAAACATTACATGAACAATGTATACATAATGTTTTTCTGCAAGTGTTTGGAAAACATTATTGAAGACCAGATAACTCTGAGTGAACGTTCTGTTAACTTTACTGGAAGAACTTCGAGAACCTTGCTAGAAAGTTCTGAGAACATTCCCTGTTAGTTGGGAATACAGCAACATAAGTGTTAAATGATTGCACGTCACATACATGCATGTTTTATGAGGTTACACATGAATGGGAAATGTCACTGTGCAATGTTGTTATTCCTGTCTGGAATCGCAGCTTTCTCAAACCACAGTTCCCTGAACTGATTATTCCAGTTGTCAGTTACAGTAATGGATGGCCTTTGTGTATGTTTTGTTGCAACTGAAGCATGCGTAACCAAACCAGTCGTGGGCACTTTTTTAATGTGTCAGATTACAAGGGCAAACACTGGACGATGACATCAGCCACCCGTCCATTCATTCATGAGTCAACATCCATCAATCATATCTTTTCATCTGGCTCTTAAAGGAACAGTTCACTTGGAAATGAGTCAAGTCAAATATATTTATATAGCGCTTTTCAATGTACGCATTGTTTTAAAGAAAATCGTTAATCTTTATAATTTCATATCTTCATACCTTACGGTTGTGTTTAACAGATTAGAGCTCAGCGATAACATAGTTTAAATAAAAATTGTCGTTGTTTCAAACTAATATACATTTATTATTTTTGTCAAAGAAACAAGAATAAATTTGGAACATTTACTCTGCTATTTTCCAGTTTGAAAATTGTGGCCTCAAAGAAAATCAAATATAATATCATGCAAAAAAAAAGAAAGAAAATTTCTATGTTGTATATAAATCGTAAATCTTAGTTCTAAAATATTTTGTAATCATGATATTGATCTTTGTCGAGCAGGTCAAAGGCACTCAGATATGCTTTCAAATTCAGCATGAACAATTAATAATTTTTGTGTGTGTTGCATGAACGAAAGAAGGTTTGGATTGGAATGACACAAGTCTGAGAATTGTTGATTTCTACAGAGAAGTAAAGCCAGTGTGAAATCTGCTCTGTTAGATCTGTGAAAAGCAGTAAGCGCGGCCCCAGTCGTCAGATTTGATGCCAAGTTTCACGGCTCTTGTAAAAGGCACTTAATCAGACCTCAAATAGCCTTCACAGACTCGCAGTCGTCTTCCGGTGGCCGAGGATCGAGGCGCTGCAGCTAATGAATTCTGTCGTCTTGGCAGGAGGCTCATTGTATTTGTTTAAGCGCGTCACTGCGATGCCATCAGACGGACCGGACTCTTCTAGTTTTGCTTCTGTTGTGAGCGCTGGGCTGTTTGCCAGCCGCAGTTTGAGTAAAGAGGGTTTTTCCCCACTGTGCTTTGAAATGCATTGTGCTTCATTCACACTTGCCATGCTTTCACTCTCTAGCTCTGTTCCAAAATATAGTGAGCTGCCTACTTAGCATTATAAGACATTATAGTTTGCAGACACAAAGCTACCTACCCCTCACCAAAGCACCACATTTCTGGTTATTATCAATGTTAAAAATAGACGTACTGCTTCATATTTTTCTGGAAGCTGTGATACAATTAATTTTCCAGGATTCTTTAATGAATAGAAAGTTCAAAAGAACAACTTTTGTAAAATTATATCTTTACTGTCACTTTTGCTCAGTTTATTTAATGTAGTCCTGATGAATAAAAGAAAATGTATGTATATTATATTACTTTAACTGTGACTATACAGCATCACTCCATTACTGATAACACATAAATCAGCTCATAAAATGCTGAAAGTGCACTGACTACACAACACACACTGATATTTCGAATGCAGTGCCTGCTGGTTAAGTTGGGCTGTGGGTTGGAAACTATTATTGAGACTAGATAAGTCTGTTCAGCAGGCTCAGAGAAGCTAAAGAAAATGTGTACTTGTATGTGACACAACACACGGGTCACCATGTCACCTGCAGGCTGTGATGTGTCAGCTCCACACCCAGCATGGAAAACAGCTCCAACACTGCACAAAAACCAGACATGTAGGTCACACATGGACATGTTAGCAGCATGCAAAGTGCTTTAAGGGGACTTACTCTACACTTACATTGTCTTTTGAAAGTGCAACTGTGCAGGTTAGTAAACAGCTAAAGTACTTGATTTCTTGTTGTCTATTAGATAATCTATCATATATAAAACAGAGGATATGTGGGTTTTGTTTTTGCCTCCGGAATGAAAGGGCATATTTATAATACACATTTCTTTCAGCTTGAACGTCCCAACATTTGGCCAAAATAAAGCATTTTTCAATAAATCAAATTCCAAAATCTTTGATACTGTGATGCATGGCAGTGGCATCGTACTGAAGCATGACTTGCAGATGCTGATCAAACCAAATCTGTTGCTTTCTCCTGAACTCATGCAAATTGTGATCAGAACTGATTTCGTAAGCGTTTGGGCACCCTCACCTGATTTACATGATTCCTGTAGTCAGTCAGGTGCTAAAACAACACGAGCAGCACAAGCAAATAAAGTTTCAAATTTCAGTGAACACAATTCATTTGTAGTGAATAACTACTCTGTGCATTACATTAAAAAAAAAACAAAGATGGCACAAAATCTCATCTTAACACTTTTGATGAATGGCTATGCTATTTTTAATTTTGTCTTCTCATCTGAATACCGACATTTGTGAAATTTAGTCAGTTTTGAGGTTAACTGATCAAAATTTATGTCTCTGGAAAATAGCGATCTGTGACATTGTATTACGTTGAATATCAAAGATTTTGTGTCTGATAATGAGGAATTTGTGGACACATTAGTGGTTTTTAAGAATTTGTAGAGTAAACATTATAGTCTTTATTTTGAATTAAAAAGATAAAATTAGACTTTTGGGGCAAGATGGGCCACCAGAATAGACACAGAAGGCCCAAGTGGCGTGATGCGATTTATTTTGTTTCTTAATACCTCTTATAATTATTGGGGTTATTATTCAGTATTTCCATTAATTAGAAGGACACTTCAGACATTTCTGCTTTTTATTCAAACCTGTGAGCTAGTTGAGTAAAATATATCAATTTGCATTCATAGTGTTCCTATTATTACATTTACATTTACATTTAGCAAATGTTATTATCCAGAGCACTCTTTGATTAGTTTTACCATTTGTGCTATAACAACTATATAAGCAAATATTTTTCTTTCTTTCTTTTAATAACACACTGGCTGGTGCATCACCATCCTGCACATGCTAAGCTTATATCTAAATATATTACAATTTAAATGCCCGTTGTTCTTAAGGGTGGCATCTTTCCTCATTTTACCCTAGTGTGTGTGTGTGTGTGTGTGTGTGTGTGTGTGTGTTTATCCACACCCAAAGATGGAGCGCATCTAATATTTCTTGTAGAAATGAGCAATATGAGCTTTATATCCACACAGAGGAGGCCTGAGATATGAAAGCAGACGTGAAGGGCCTCCGGGGGACGTCCCTTGTCTCCTGAAAGCCACTGTCTCTACACTAAATGACATCAGAATCCAGGAGCAGACGTGGATGTGTGTGGGTTCATTGAGTGCATGGAGACCTGCTGAGAGAGGCAGAGATGCAGGGGAGAAACAGCCCTGCAATAAATCAAATGCGATTATATTTTATAACAAGATTCAAAGCTTTGTTTATTTCTTATTGAGTAGTTTTATTCTCACAGTGAGCGTGTCGTGTAGTTGCATGAGGAAATATGCTGAAAGGCTTTGTGTGGAGTAATCTGCGATTATACTGAGCTGTTGCATGATAATGAAACCCCCTCGTGCCGCGAGATGGATTCATCCGTCGGTGGCCAGACGGTCTGAGGACGTGCCGCGCGACCATGCTGTCTTTCTATTACTGTCTGCGTGTGAACCGCGTCTTTCTCTGAACAGCCCCTGGAGACTGATGTTGTGTTTAAAGGCATACAGATCGTCTAGTAAGCAGTTGTTACGACCTACGGCTCCTGTGTGCATTCAGGCTTTGCATTCAATCGTTGAAACATTCTCCCAACAAAACACTTCAGATTAAATATCACTCCAAACTAGATTATTTAGGTATTTTTCTGTGCCTTTAAAACAAAGGGAGAGAGAAGCGCTCTGTGTACTAAGTGTGCATACTAAACATCCTTTGACAGCTCAGTCAATCTTCTTCTGTATCTGCTGGAGGAGATCTGTTGAAATAATCACTTTAGTAGGAGAAACTGGGCCATTGCTTGAAATACACATTTTCTGGCTTAATGCTTTCATATTTGTCTCTTATAAATGTAGAATTCATGACATTGTATATTGCTTTTGGAGAGTTTTGTATCAGTCTGAATCACTGTTTTATTGTAGTGATATTCTTCTAGTCTAGTGTTATTTTAGTATTATTTGTGTTATTTCTTTTAGTATATAATATTCTACTATTATTTATAATACTATAGTGTTAGTTTTTACTATATAATACTATAGGATTATAGTATATAATTATTTTTATATTTTCATAATTTTAATTGTTTTTTTATTTTTATGTGCTTTTGGCTTTTTTTAGTTTTTGTTTTTCTAATATAATTATAATAATTGTATTATCTGTCATTTATATCTATTTCACTTTTAGTTTTAGTATT